>NW_017729028.1:35985900-35988964 GCF_001723915.1 Gavialis gangeticus
GCTTCCCCATCCTACCTTGGTCGGGGGGGAGATCTGGAAGCTGAGCAGTGCTGGGATGGTGTGCAGGACCCCATCCTACCTGGGGGGTGGGGATCTGGGAGCTGAGCAGTACTGGGATGGGGTGCAGAGCTATGGATGGTAAGCAGTGCAGGAACTGGGGGAGCTACGGAGGAGTAAGCAGCTCTGGGACCAGAGGGAGCCATGAGGGGTAAACAGAGCCAGGACTGGGGGGAGCCATGTGGGAGATAAGCAGAATCAGGAACAAGGAGAGCTACAGCTCCCCCCAGCCCTGGTGCTGCTTGCCCCCTACCCCCCACCCCCACAACTGGGGGACCCAGAAGCTGAGCAGCAGTGGGACTGGGGACAGAGAGCTACCCTGTCCCCTTAGCAAACAAAGTGAGGGGAGAGCTCAGGGCACTGCTGCCGCTCAGCCATGGGGCATTGCCCCAAGCCAGTGTTGCTGAGCTGGTCTGTGATCCTGAGCTCTGCACTGGAGTCATAGGTAGATTAACATCCCCCCCCCCGCCTCCTGTGGTCCCCTGCTGACCAGGATAAAATTGCTTCTGGTCAGCATCTACATGTGTGCTACTGTGCAGTAGCTAATGTGCTGTTAATGTACTACCTGTATTTGTTGATACTAGCAAATGGCACATTAGCCTAATTTACTTCACAGTTAGTCCCGCACACATGTAGATGCTGATGCTTTACCACACATTAGATTAGTCTAATGCACGGTAAAGAGTCTTGTGTAGACATGCCCACAGGCAACAATTATGTCCCCTCTCAGCTCTCAGCTTGCAAGGCTCTATACATCAAGCTCTTCTAGTCTCATTCCCCAGAGTAGGTTTTCCAATCACCTGATCATCCTTTTAACCCTTCTCTGCACCTCTTCCAGTATGGGTTAATCTTTCTTGAAGTAGGATGATCAAAACTGTATGCAGTATTCTGTCACCAGTGCTTTGGAGAATGGCATTAATACTTCCACAGAATACATGCCTCTTCATACACTTGATTACTGTGTTTGTCTTTTTCACAATTGAAAAACATTATTGGCTCATGGTCAACTTGTGTAGATTTAGGCCTTTCTCCACCTTGGCTGTTTCCAGCTGATGAAATCCCAGACTATAAAATAAGTTATTTTTATTATTTTCCAAGTGCATGGATTTGCATTTTGTGCTCTTCAGTTTCATCCTATTCTTATTACTCCAGTCATTCAATTTCTTCTGGGTGATATTCCATTCTGCGGGTCTATTAATAGTGCTTCCTAGCTCTGTGTGTTTGCACATGCCATCAAACCAGTTGCACCTCTTGTGCCATTATCATTAATGCTGCCATTACATAAAATCAGTTCAAAGACTGATCCTTGAGAAACTTCACTAGAAACTTTCACCCAACTTGATACTACCCCTGCTGTCTCTCATTTACCCAGTTCCTTATCCACCCCACAATTCCCCATCTCATATGGCTTAAATAATAATTTCCCATGTGGTACTGAATTAAATGCTTTACTAAAGTCCAGGCAAATGAGATCGAGTCCATTTTTGTCTAGAAATATAGTTTTATTTTCAAGAAAAAAAATAAGTTATTCTCTCACAATATATTTTTGGCAAGTGTACAATACATTTTATCATATTTATCTCCATCTCTTTAATTGTTCCCTCCTTTAAAAGTTGTTCTCAAGCCTTGCATACTATCCATGCTAGACTAACACTGCCATATTTACCATTCCTTCCTTCTCAACTATAAATATATTTGCCGCTTTTCAGTAACTTGGTATAATAGCAGAACTGATAAAATATTCAAAATTCTTCAAACTATAGCCAAGTCTTCATTTGCTAGGTTTTTTCAAGATGCTGGGAGGAGATCAGCTGATGTAAGTGAATGAATCTCTGGGTTTTTGTCCACTTTGGTTTTGGTGATTTTAGGGTTGACCAATGCTTCAGTCCCTGATTCAATCTGGCAGAGATTCAGCCCAACTCGGTGGCTGAATCTCCAAATCTAAATCAAATCAGGAGACCATTTAATCTCGCTGAATCAAAATGGAACCCTCCAAACTGATTTGGAGATATGTGGAAAGATTTGCAGATTCAGACATAGACACAGGTTTAAATGTTTTTTCTACATACCTTAAGGTGCCAGGTGGCTCATGAATGCTGCAATGGTGGGGCAGATGGAGTGTCCCACAGGAGCATGGGAGCTCCCCAGCATGCTCAGCAGCAGACCCAGAAGTGGACCAGAAGCACTTCAGGTTCACTGCCAGGTCCACCAGGGAATGCATGGGGGGGGACCCCCGTACCCCTCTGGCTTGGCGACTGATGCCTTCTGGGTCTGGGGGAGCATCCAGGGTCCCCCCATAGCCAATTACCATAGCTGGGAGGGAGATGTGAGGGGGGGAGGCCTGCACGCTCCCTGGCGGACCTGGAAGTGGACCAAGTACTTCTAGTCTACTTCCGGGTTTGCCGCTGAGCACGCGAGGGGGGGACATGCTCCTGTGGGACGCTCCATCGGCCCCAGCATTTCAGCGTTCATGAGCCATGCCTGATACCTCGAGATATTTAGAAAAAAACATTTAAAGCTGTGTCTATGGCCGAATTGCTGATTCTCTGAATCAGCATTGAACCTTCAGTTTTGGATTCGGCCAAATCGAATTGGGGGCAGTGATCCTAATCAACAAACAGAAACACTTTCCCCTATTCAGGCCAAATCTGAATCCAAATCAAATACAGCCCTTTTTGCACACCCATAATACTGTCCATTTCTATACCTTCATTTCTGTTAGTCATCCCATTTTAGCCTCCAAAGCTTAATATCACTACCTTTTCTTTGGTCCATAATCTCTACTCCATATTTGCTGCATGGTGGTCTTATTCTTCTCCTGTTCTTATCTTAAACTTGCAGCATTTTTTTCATACTTTTCCAACCTCAGTTTTCTATGCATGTACAAACTGCCCTTTTTGACATCATAGTCACAAGTGAAACATTTACTGTGGCCTTGCCTTATTGATTTGCAAACTTCTACCCTTTAACTTTATTGATTACAAAGTGTGTTGATGCTTTATATTTT
>NW_017729028.1:35993964-35995628 GCF_001723915.1 Gavialis gangeticus
CTCCTGTTCTCCTTGTATCAATATACCTGGAGGACATTATACCATTTTTTAAAAATATTCTTTGCAAGGTTGAATTAAACTTGACATTAGGATTATTCTCTTTTTATCTATAGACTTCTTGACTGCTCATATACAGGTTTAGTTTCAAATCCATCTTTCTATTTTTACATTCCATACAGGTTCTCCGCTTATTCTTAGTATCCCTATTGAGATTGTTATTCATTCAGTTATGTGAGGAACCTCTTCCTAAACATGTTTCCCTTTTCTTGAGATATAGATTCCTCATAGTATTAGCAGCTTTGACTTGAAGATATCCCAGGTTTCCACATTCCTGAGCTACTCAGTCTTGTTGACTTCACTAGAGAATCCCATTAGTTTATCTTCTGAAATAGAGGCCCTTATTTACAGACCTATTTTTGTTTATCCTTCCTTTTAATTTAATCTCAATCATCTGCTGATGACTCAGCCCAAGGTTATGTTCTATGTCAGCTCTCTTAAAACATCTACACTACTTAAAAGAACCAGGCCTAAAATAGCATCTCCTTCCGTTGATTCTTTGACTATGCAGTGAAGAAATCCATCAGCTATGGCAGGCAGGAATATCTGAGCCACACTGTTACTAGTAACATTTGCTCTCCAGTATGTATCTGGGAAGTCTCCTATAATGACATAATTCCTGGTAGTATTGATCTCTCTAATAAAATTACAGAGATCTCTATCCAAATCCAAATTCAAACCCCAAGGGTCTAGAGCAGGTTCCTAGCACTCTCTCAGTAGAATTTTTTTTACCATCTCCAAATTGATTGTGACTGCAACAGACTCTGTTTTAGCCATGCTATCCCTTCTTATTTCTTTAAAGCCTATCACACCATTAATGTGCAGTACTACCCCACTAACTTTATCTATATTTCTATTCTTCTTGAATAGCATATGCTTTCAATGCCTGTACTCTAACCATGATTGGTATTCCACTATGTTTCTGTTATCCCTGTAATATCCAGTTGCCTGTTCTACAAAAGTACACTCAAACTCTATTTCACCTAAGGGCATCTAAGTACTAAAAGTACTAAATCAATGTGCAGTAACTGGCACTAGTGCACAGTAGCACTGGTGCACGACTATTTAGTGATTCTAACTGTGCAGTAATTTAATATTACTCTGCAGTAGCATATTAGCATGGTTTTTGCCCTGCACACTAATGTAGAATTAAGCTTCTGAGCAGTTAATGTCTCATGTAGAGGTGCTGACTAATGATCTTTCCATCACATCCATTACAAAAGATTGAACTCATTGTTCAAGGCTCCTGAATTCTCTAAATTTGGCTAGAAAACGTGGGGGAATAAGCTATTTATCAGATTTATCAGTAATTTTACAAGAAGAAACATTTCCATAGTATTTGAGAAAATAGGGTTATAGGCTCAACAGAACACAGCTTTTTTATGATATCCCATGGTTTATAATCAGCTGGGGGAGTGGTAGGGGGGGTTTTGCTCAAGCTCCCTGCTTCAGACTATCTAGGGGTTGCTAGTAGTGTTTTATCCAGAGAGGGCTCTAAGCTTTGGAGTTTATTTCCCTAACTTGGTCCCAAACACCTTTAATCTACTGACCTGCAGGGCACCATGTAAAACTCTTCTATGTTCTCAGGTTTTTGCCCGAGGGCTTGG
>NW_017729028.1:36000628-36003912 GCF_001723915.1 Gavialis gangeticus
GGGGTTTTTGCTCAAGCTCCCTGCTTCAGACTATCTAGGGGTTGCTAGTAGTGTTTTATCCAGAGAGGGCTCTAAGCTTTGGAGTTTATTTCCCTAACTTGGTCCCAAACACCTTTAATCTACTGACCTGCAGGGCACCATGTAAAACTCTTCTATGTTCTCAGGTTTTTGCCCGAGGGCTTGGCGAAAGGGAACATGCCTAGCTTATCCTAGGAGAGTCTATTTAGGGCTGACATTAGTCAGCATGTTTCCATTTTGTATTTAAATTATGTAAATGTGCTCAGAGAACATTTGATAGGCACATCTGACAAACCTAAAAATAAGCAAATAGAAAGAAGTAAATGGTGAGAGACACAGAAATGGAAAGAAAAATAGCTCAGCATTTCAGGAACTTTGGGAAATAAGCTTAAAATGAGTCATGGATAGAAAAGAAGGATTTTTATTTCAATTTTTGCTTTCCCTGCCTTGGCCCCCTGCCCTCCTCTCTCCTCCCTGCCTCCCTGCATCCTAGATTACTCAACCCTAAGTTGAAGGCACTCAGGAGTTCAGTAACCATAGGGAACACATTCTCCCTCAAGGAAGCATCAAGCAGAATAAATGCTTACCTGGCACCAAGGGTTTTGTTATACCTTATTCCTCAGCAGATGTTGTTTGAAGAAGGGATATCTGAGCTCTTCTGCACAGTGTTTGGTAAAAGAGAGGTCTTTCCCTTGACCTGCCCTTCCAACATCCTTCATTTGCTCTGTCTTGAAATAGCTCATTTTGGAAATGCCTAGAGAGTATTCTACAAAGCCCATTTTGAAAACTACTGCTGTTAGAGTCATGCGTGACTTGGTGCCACCTTACTCAGGGGGAGCACATGCCCCCCCAGTGACCAATCAGCAACTGGAGGGGGTCCCCCCAACCCCCCAAGGTCAATCTCACTGACAGGGGGCAGTACCCATGGCAGATCATGCCAACCAGGAAGTGGCAACGGCACTCCTGGAACTGGCCATGGTGCTCCCAGAAGTGGCCACAGTATTTCATTCGGCACTCCTACTCTCTGCCTAGCAGTCACAGGTGGGGCACCAGTGCTCCCACCTGCCCCCCCACACCCACCTATTGCCTAAGCGGGGAGTGTGGCCTGTCAGGGGGTGTACCAGCGCTCTCAGGGGGTGCACGTGCACCCCCAGGGACCCCCTATGCATCGCCACTGGTTAAAGTACAGCATTGCCAGTATCTCCTAAGTCCTAGATGAGAAGTGAAAAATACCTTAGGAAATTAAAGACTTTCCTACACTCAAGGTTTGACCTGATTCCATATCAAGTCACTCTGCTTCATTTTCTTCCAGAATCTGTGGCCAGATACCACATTATACCAATCTCTATGACTAATAGGAGACAAGGTGGGATGGGCATCAATGCAGTTTCCCCCTTGTTTCAAGAAGAAGTAATATGCATTAATTCTGAAACACCAGGCATGTGTCCAGACAAGTGTACACATGAGGTTTGTCACATCTCAAAGCTGCTTGAGGTGCCATGAACCACACGTGGAGCATGTGCACCCATTCAGCACATTGCTAATTTGCATTGCGGCACCAGGATTTGACACTGGGAGATGCTTTCCCCAGCATCCCTTACCTTACCCAGGACAACTTGGTATGTGCCACTGAACACATGCAGAGCTACAAAGCAGTGGCACAAATATGTGCTGCTGCTATTTGTCTCATGGCAAATGTACGCCCCTGTACATATGCAATCATCTGGAATGTGCTATAGGAATCTAACTGTTGATTTTGGGATAATCCAGAAAGCCATAAAAGTGCTTCTTAGAGCAGAACAAAAGCATATCTTTATCTCAGTGAAAAACAACTGTTTGATAAAAATAAATATGCAAACCAAAATTATTTCAGCAAATGAAAACCAAATATGTATGGAGATTTTTGTTTCTAACCCAAAAAATACCAAGGCAAAAATGTTAATTTTGGGGTTTTAATGAAAACCAGAATAAAACCATCACAGAAATATTTTGTAAGAAATTTTCACAAGGAAAAATAAAATTTCCAATCAGTTACTCTGACTTTCTGTACAATGGAAGACTAATAATTCTCTGTGAATTTTATGTCACTTTTAATATTATAAGGGGCATAATTTTACTACTTTTTATTTTTTATCTTCAGCATTAAATATTTCACTCAGCTCAGCACTGAGAAGAAATAATTCTTTAGGGCTCAACTGACTAATCTTATACTGGGGACACCAGTACTTGACATATGGGGACATCAAACATTCCCCCCAAAAAAGAGTTTATTATTGAGCCAATGCTGAAATGTATTTGCTAAGCATAAGTATTTGGTAATTACTCATGAGTAACAACTATATAAGTAGGAATCAAAATTAATTCAAAAATAATCTAAAGGTCGAAAAGAAGGCTCAATTCACAACGAATATTATTTGCAGTGTGATCATACATTAGAGACTAGACTGAGGCGACCAAGTACCTTTCAACAGTAAAGCAAGCCAGATGGCTCAAAAGGATGGAAGGGAGATTTATTAACCCTTCATCTCCTCACCATGAGCCCAGCCTCTTCTTTGCAACTCTCATGTCAATATTTTTCCAGTAGATTATCATATCTTCTCCATAAGAATATAACAGCTATTTGAGGTTAATTTTATATATATATATATATATATATATTCATTCCCTGGAAACCAGTATGCTGAGCAGTATGTACCTGGTGGAACTATCACATCACCATGCCAACCATTTTAACTCTAGCAGCAGAATCTCACCGCTAACTTCTCCCTCTCCATACAGCTAACAAAAGCCATAAATAGGAGGAAATGCCTGCCAGAATTAGCTAATCATGTATGGAAAACTATTCTTTTACCTTTATCTCTTATTGTTTGTTAACTGAATCCATTACCTGAGTATTGGGATGAGGCAACTTTATAAACATTGGAAAATATATTTGGAAGCTATACATCAATATATTCAGGTACAATGATTCCTGGGGCACGGCATGGGAAGTGGCCATGGTGGAGCGAGCACCTGCCGGCTGTAGCCATGTGGTGTGGGGAGCAGCCCCACAGCGTGGTGCAGGGTGCATGGTTGGGCATGGTGCACAGCGGGGGTGTCATATGGTTGTGGGGAAGGCATGGGCACTGGCCATGTCTGGGGAAGTGCATGCCAGCTGTGGCCACATGGAGTGGAGAGCAGGCCCAGGGTGTGGTGCAGAGCACATATGGGGGGGCATGGCACATGGGAGGGCAGTGTGTGGCCATGGCATGAGGAGCAGCTATGGT
>NW_017729028.1:36003923-36004311 GCF_001723915.1 Gavialis gangeticus
GGGGCTGGATCGGGGCTGGTCTCAGAGTGGCTGGGGAAGGAGGTGGAACAGGGCTGGACCCAGAGCAGACAGATCCATCCTGGATCCAATGCGGTGGAGGGCGGGGGGAAGCCTGGAGCCAGATGTGAGGCTCCTTCCCCGCCCACCTCTCCCATTATTCTTAAAGGGCAATTTGCCAGTGTGTGTGTATCTATCTATCTATCTATCTATCTATCGATAGAGATATATAATAAAATTTAATAAAAGCCTCAGCCTGTCTGTCTGTGTGTCCATAATGCTTTATGAGCACTCTGATTGGTTGTCTCAGCAGCCAATCACAATGCGGACTGAACCAATCAGAGTGCTCCACACAAACAGACATACATGATGGAGTGCTGCCAAGACAGCG
>NW_017729028.1:36004662-36005681 GCF_001723915.1 Gavialis gangeticus
ATAGCATGACATGATGTATTAAAAGCACAACAAACTAGGCAAATATATATATATATATATATATATATATATATATATATTCATTCCCTGGAAACCAGTATGCTGAGCAGTATGTACCTGGTGGAACTATCACATCACCATGCCAACCATTTTAACTCTAGCAGCAGAATCTCACCGCTAACTTCTCCCTCTCCATACAGCTAACAAAAGCCATAAATAGGAGGAAATGCCTGCCAGAATTAGCTAATCATGTATGGAAAACTATTCTTTTACCTTTATCTCTTATTGTTTGTTAACTGAATCCATTACCTGAGTATTGGGATGAGGCAACTTTATAAACATTGGAAAATATATTTGGAAGCTATACATCAATATATTCAGGTACAATGATTCCTGGGGCACGGCATGGGAAGTGGCCATGGTGGAGCGAGCACCTGCCGGCTGTAGCCATGTGGTGTGGGGAGCAGCCCCACAGCGTGGTGCAGGGTGCATGGTTGGGCATGGTGCACAGCGGGGGTGTCATATGGTTGTGGGGAAGGCATGGGCACTGGCCATGTCTGGGGAAGTGCATGCCAGCTGTGGCCACATGGAGTGGAGAGCAGGCCCAGGGTGTGGTGCAGAGCACATATGGGGGGGCATGGCACATGGGAGGGCAGTGTGTGGCCATGGCATGAGGAGCAGCTATGGTGGGGGCACCACCCACCCACCGGCTGCAGCCGCAAGTTGTGGGATGTGGCCCTGGGGTTTGGCACAGAGCACGCGGGGGCATGGTGCATGGTCCACAGTGCAGCAAGTGCCCACAGGCTGTGGCTGTGGCATGGGGCACAGCCCCAGGATGTGGTGAAGGGCATGGGGAGTTGGTGTGTGGCCGCAGGGTGTTGCATGGGGATGCTCCCCCGTGGCCTGCAGCTAGCAGGTGCTCTCCTGTGGGACGTGCATGGGCCAGGAGGATGCAGCAGCGGGGAGGGGCAGTAGAGTGGGGCTGGGCCTGGAGTGGCTGGGGAAGGGGGATAGTGTCA
>NW_017729028.1:36006656-36007860 GCF_001723915.1 Gavialis gangeticus
GGGGCTGGATCGGGGCTGGTCTCAGAGTGGCTGGGGAAGGAGGTGGAACAGGGCTGGACCCAGAGCAGACAGATCCATCCTGGATCCAATGCGGTGGAGGGCGGGGGGAAGCCTGGAGCCAGATGTGAGGCTCCTTCCCCGCCCACCTCTCCCATTATTCTTAAAGGGCAATTTGCCAGTGTGTGTGTATCTATCTATCTATCTATCTATCTATCGATAGAGATATATAATAAAATTTAATAAAAGCCTCAGCCTGTCTGTCTGTGTGTCCATAATGCTTTATGAGCACTCTGATTGGTTGTCTCAGCAGCCAATCACAATGCGGACTGAACCAATCAGAGTGCTCCACACAAACAGACATACATGATGGAGTGCTGCCAAGACAGCGAGAACTGAGGGCTGGACTGCCTTGCCCTCGCGCCTGGCACTGCTCCTTGGAGGTGGCAATGATGCAGGAAGCTGGCAGCACAATGCTGGCCTTGCCCCACTGCTCCGACTTCACTGCCGCATCCAAAAGGTGGCCTGACCCCCCCCCCCAGCCCTGCTCTTTGGCACTGGTCAGCTTCATTCCTGCTGTCATGGTGGAGCTTCATCCCTGGCAGAGGGGAATGCAGAGGACAGTGGAGATGAACTGGCATGGTGGAGCACTGCCATGACAGAGGGAAGAGAAGGGGGGGGGGGTGAAGCCAGTGCCATGACACCAGCACCCTGTGCTGCCACCGCCTCCAAGGAGTAGGGCCGGGCAGGGCAGACTACCCCTTGGAAGTGGCGGTGGCACAGGGTGCAGGTGACAGGGATGGCAGGGCAAGCTTTCTTCCCCTGCTCCTGGCAGGTGGCAGTGGTGTGGGATGGTGTGTAATGATGTTCTGTCCCTTCCCTCCCCCCACCCCCAGCATGGAGGGGGAGGTGCTGGGGAAGAGAGGAGGAAGGGAGGGAGAGAAGGGAGCAAGATGCAGGATGCAGAATGGGGGGGTTACAGTGGCAGTGCCCACCACCACCACTGCACTTCCCAACTATGTTCCTACTGCTGCCACCTGGCCTCAAAAACAGCCGGCAGAGAAGGGGAGGTGGTGGGGAGAGAGGGAGGGAGAGAGGGAGGGAGGGTTGAGGAAAGAGAGGCAGGGAGAAAGGGGATGTTGCGTGTGACCAGTGGCAACACGAGGCACTGGGTTTTGGTGGCTGCCACCATGTGCAAACTCCCCTC
>NW_017729028.1:36012860-36015427 GCF_001723915.1 Gavialis gangeticus
GCATGTGACCAGTGGCAACACGAGGCACTGGGTTTTGGTGGCTGCCACCATGTGCAAACTCCCCTCCCTCCTCCCACCTTCCTGGGAGGTGGAATGGCAGCATGATGGGACGCTGGGTGGGGAGGGCGCACAGGGCTGGAAGTGGAGCGGTAGCACCATGGGGCACTGGGTAGCTGTGCTCTGTCCCTGCCCATCCCACCCCCCATCATTCATGATGGGCAATTTGCTAGTATATATATTAGGGCTGTGCAAAGCTTCAGTCACTGAGTTGATTAACAGGAGATTCGGCCCAATTCGGCAGCTGAATCTCCAAATCTGAATTGAATCAGAACCCTCTGAATCGATTTGGAGAGATTTGGAAAGATTTGATAGCATAGCATAGATTCAGACATAGCTGCAGCTTTAAATGTTTTTTCTACATACTTCAAGGTACCAGGCAGCTCATGAATGCTGAGATGCTGGGGTGGATGGAGTGTCCCATGGTAGATTGCAGGGGTCCCCAGCACACTCGTCAGCAGACCTGGGAGTGGACCAAAAACACTTCTGGTCCACTTCTGGGTCAGCTGGGGAGCACGCGGGGGCCCCCCTGTGGCTTAGTGACTGGTGCCTCTTGCATCAGGGGCTCCCCCCATGGTTGATTACTGAGCCAGGGGGTGCAGGGGGCCAGTCCTCCACACATTTGGCAGTGGACCTGGAAGTAGACTGGAAGTACTTGGGGGTGGTGGGAGGGCATGCTCCTGTGGGATGCTCCATCCACCGCACCATCTCAGCATTCATGAACCATGCCTGATAACTTGAGGTATGTAGAAAAAACATTTAAAGCTGTGTCTATGGCTGAATCATTGATTCTCTGATTCAGCATCAGACCTTCAGATTCGGATTTGGCTGAATTGAATTGGGACAGTGATCCGAATCAACAAGTTGAATCTCTGTCCCCAATTTGGGCCAAATCTGAACTGAATACAGTCTGTCTCTCACACTTCTAATATATAGATAGATAGATATAAATAAACTGTTCTTCCAGTAACTGCACTGTTGCCTCTTACAGTGATTCCATGCTGATCGACTATGCTTTCATAAGCTTAACCTACTATACTTTTTGTTCTCCTCATAACTAAAGTAATATGAAAGAAAAAACCCATGCACAAGCAGTCAGGTCCCAACTAAAATTCTTCATAAAGTATATATAAATATGCAAAAACTCACTGGTGGTCTAATTTCCAGCAGCTTCTACAATAGAGCAGAAAGTGAGAACCACAAGAGCAGCAGTTCTCAACCTGTTTAGACTCAAGACAGCCCTCCATAACTTTTCTGAATTCAGACTCCCTCCCACCCCATTTCAAAAAATGATTTCACTCAGTTTTTGGAAAAATAATAGAGTAATTCTTTTGTTGCAAAGAACTCAGAAAGACCACAACAGGTCTAAATGTTTTTGACTGCACTATGAAATGTCTGGCCACATCCATGTAAGCATGGACGTTTGTTTCCCTGGGAACAACTAGCAGTGGGACACCTTGTGCCACTGCTACTTGTCCCCAGGGAACACCTGTGCTACGTGCCCTCAGCTACCCATATGTGGCTGGGTGGGGTAGGGGAGGCTGAGGCCAGCACTGGGTTGGCCTTAGCAGCCTCACCTGAGGTCCTGGAGGACTATGTGGGCTGCAACAGTGGCAATCCTACCACTCACAGTCTGGCCAGCAGCTGAAGTGTGGCTCAGGCTGGTCAAGCTCTGGTTTTGAGTGGTGCATACTGTCCCTGCCTGCACCACTCTGGTTTTATTTTGTGT
The DNA here is from genome assembly GCF_001723915.1 of Gavialis gangeticus. Taxonomy (NCBI): domain Eukaryota; kingdom Metazoa; phylum Chordata; order Crocodylia; family Gavialidae; genus Gavialis; species Gavialis gangeticus. The sequence goes on from NW_017729028.1 coordinate 36,014,647, forward strand.
GGGTTTTGTTTTTTTTCATTCTGGGATCTCTTAGGGACAAAAAACTCCCTGTGCTGCTATGTTGCAGCACAGAGAACACCTGAATGTGCGGTATATGGCACTGAAGACACACCTGTGGGGCCACATACTGCACAGCTGCACTCGTCTGGACTTAGCCTCCTGGTTTATCTTGTGAATCATGTGTAGGTGTTTGCACACCTCATAGCCACAGCACCCCAGTTGAGAATCACTCTACTAGAGCGTTCACAAATTATTTCAAAGATAGTATTGTCTTCCACGGTACAAATTTTCCCTGGGAATGTGATAGTTAAAGTTGCGTAGTCAAAGTTGGATAGTTAAAGACAAAGTGATAGTCAAAGTGATAAAAATGAGGCGTTAATGTTCCCAATATTGCCAGCCACAAATGTTCAAAATTATTAGACTGCTTTTAAATCATGGGATATTTTAAAGGCACAGGAAATTTTTTTCTAGTCTCCTGTTTTTGTAGCTTTTAGAGTTCATGGGCTGGAAATGATTTCCTTGTTCTATGAAACTGTTTGCAATTCTGAAATTTCAAAACTAGGACAAAATATCAGATTCTCAACCATCTCAAGAACCATTTTTTTTTCATATTGAATAAGCCTCAATATTTTCTTTCAGTAATTTTAGAAAGTTACATTCTGGCCTTTTAAAAAATTATCTATAAATACATTTTTAAATAAAATCCCTTTGAAATGAAAAATAGTAATTTTTTTTGTTTTGAAAATGTCAAATATGCACTATGACAATACTTAGAAAGTTC
>NW_017729028.1:36020427-36047811 GCF_001723915.1 Gavialis gangeticus
AAAGATAGTAATTTTTTTTGTTTTGAAAATGTCAAATATGCACTATGACAATACTTAGAAAGTTCTCTGAAACTTATCTAAAGCTCTGCCTATAATGGGGTACAAATTGCTTTAAATATAATATTTTTTCCCTAATACCTGTGTTGCCAGTCCCAGCTTGTACCAAATGGAGGAAAGTAAGAAAAAAAAAGATCAACTTAATTAAGGAACATAAATTTCAAAGCTCATACAATTTGAGGGGAAAGCTTTGTTTTGCTTCATATGATATCTGAAACATTTCCTTTTAGTAAGAATTGTTATTTATGGGTTGACACTTGCTTTTTCATTAAAAAACTGGGCAAATTCAGTTTTGGGGTTTGGTGGAGAAGCACACTCAGCTGACCCATTTCTATTATGCTGATAGCAGGTCTGGATATGCCTCCAGGTAGCTTCACTGTCTTATTTTCAGAACAGGAATGGACAGGCAGGGTGGGCTTCTTAGTGGCACATTCAAGAGCACCACGTACTCTGTGCAGCCAAGAAAGCAAGAATCCTGGGGCCAGAGGCAACAAGGAACCTGTAGTCCATTGGGTCCCTGCTTGCAGTGGGTCCTTTGGTACCCTCTTGGCCCAGGTGCTGTCAGGCCTGTGGCTCTGTGACTAAACTGCATTTCTAGGCAGCCAAGTAGTGCTGGCTCCTTCTGGCTGCCACCGCCACTGGCCACCACTGCCATTGGCCCAGCCCCATGGTGCTGGTGGGGACCCACATGCACAGCTCTGGGTGGGCCCAGCCCACCTACCCCTGCTCTGGACCCTTCCCAGCTGGAGAAGACCAACTCCAGACCAGCTGGGACCCAGGCACACAGCCCTGACTCCAGCTTGCCCCATGCCCACTCTGGACCACCCACCCACAATGTATGGCAGTAGTGGTGGCAGCCAGGCAGAAGCTGCTGCTGGGCACAGGGGAGAAGTGCCTGCCTCTCCCTTGCTGCTGCCAGGCCCTTCTTGCTGCAGCTCACACTCCCCTCTACCAACAATACCACCACCTCTGGGCCTTTCCACTGCCACCAGTGGGGCAGTGGTGGCAGTGGAAAGGATCCAGAGGGCAGCCTGAGTGCAGGCTCTGGGCAGCTACCGCAAAAAGGGCCCAGCAGTGGTAAGGGGGAGGTGGCTGCTTTTTCCCTGTGCCCAGCAGCAGCTTCTGCCTGGCCACTGATGTTGCCACCACTTCTGCCACTACCACCAGGTGGACAGTCTGGGATGGGCACAGGATGCACTATGGTCAGGGCTGTGTGCGTGGGTCTCAGCTGGTCTGGAGCCAGTCTGCTCCACCTGAGACAAGTCTGGTTTGGGTGCATAGCAGGCCGGAGCAGGGGCTGCACACTGAGCTGCTGTTGGGCACTGGAGGCAGTGGCAGGGAGGAGCCGTAGGGTGCATGGGCTCCAGGATTTTGCTTTGGGTTGGGGGGAGTGGTTGCTGGCCAGCCTGCAAGTAGTGGGTTGCTGGCCCCAGAACTGCCTATATGGCCAATGGACCCAAATCATTGTCCACCCCTGGTTTATACGTTAAATAATCATGAGATAAGTAACTGAAACATTTCAGGGAGCAAGAAGTCAGCACATAGGACTCTCCTATTTCTGAGGAGTGGTCTTAGAGCAAGGCCACAGAGGCCTGTTCCCTCTGACTGGGACTCTCGTTTTCTTGGCTCTATAGAGGCTTAATTTCACAAGGCTTCCAACTTTCCCCACTAACAGTATAGGGGTCTGAAATACCTAACTATTTAAATTACCTTGTTGGACACCGTGTCTGTGTTTTAGGTACGCTGAAACTTAAATGGAGGTCTGCAGGAGGCCAGCCTGGATCTGACTGTTATTTCTCAGCTCCATCACTGCTCTTGTGTTCTCCTAGTCTGCAGAATGGTAATGAAAATGTTGTGAATGTCTGCTGGTTTACAGAGAGGTAGACAGCATTGACACAGGGCTGGCTGTTCTTTAGGCAGTCCACTTCTACTGAATGGTACATCAGCAGCAACAACCACAGCAGCAAGGGAAGCCCTCACGTGGGGTTCATTTTTCTATTTCTAACAGTGGGATCCACATAAATGATGGTGAAACTTCTCTCTCGTCTTTGAAATTGGGCATTAGCTTTGAGGTAGAGTTTTGCCTTCTGATGTCGGGCACAAGGAAGGCCAGATGCTCAGCTTAGATTTGGCACAGAGGCTCAGTTCCTCAGTAGACCTCAACCTGCTTGGCCCTTCTGAGGTTTCAGGCAAAAGACCTTGAACTATACATTATACCTAGAAAATGCGTGGGAAACACAGGAATCACAAGGGGAAGGTTTGTTACCACCCATAAGTATCAACACATTCCCACTCAATAGTAACTTCCTTCCAAACAGCTTTTCAAAGCTAGATCCTTGTTGTATCTTTTCTATGTATGTTAATCAATGCAGATGGTGGCAAAATAGCTTAGGAACATGGCTGGGAACTGGCCTCTGGCTTCTTTCCTATTCTTTCCCTCCAGGAAGCGCGCACACAAACTGCGGATGCTTCCTCAGTCTGATGACGGGCATTTAAACCCGAAAGCTGGGTAGGAAGAACTTTTCCAATGAATTGACTTGGTCTAATAAAAAATAACAGGTTTACCCAAATAACCTTGTTTGCCCGTGGAAAGAAACACATTTGGCAAATGCCCAGACTACCAGGATGGTGCTATGTTGCCTGTGTTGTTTCATTTGCGCACACTGGTCATCTCCAAATTGCAGCTAAGCCCATCTATCCAAAATAGGAGACAAAGCAAAAACAAACTGCAAATACTCCTGAAGTTGTTGGAAGGCACTAAGGTATTTTGAATTTTATACTGCTGTATTTCTTGCCCTACTTTTTAAGCCAATTGTTTGAGACACTTAACTAGCAAAGGAATGTGTCCCACCCCCGCAACATATATAAGAAGCATCTGAAAAATAAATGTTACATAGAGCTCTTCAAAACTGTGAAAATGGAAAAGTAGGCAAAAATCACAGGTTTCCCAGTTTTGTTATAAGCATGTAACCCTGCCCTATCAGGTAAAAGGCTAGCTGTGTTTGCCAGTGAGCCTGAGAGAATGTATTTTCATGAGAATTTACGATTTCACCCGAGTCTGACACAAAATATGATCGAATCTGCTGGTTTCAACTAAATTACACTCTGGGGTTTTGGATTCATTCAAATCTGACACTCAAAGCAAAGCTTCTGGGTGCAAAGTCTACATGGACTGAAATTAAAAAGTCATATGAGCCTTGGTGATTTCAACAGGTAAAGTTTTATGTAGGTTGTACAATGAACTCTTCACTACTGGTTTGGACTGGTAGTATATTTTACTTGCCTCTTAGCATCTGGGAGGTAATGCTCTCAACCCTAGAATTGCCAGGAGTTCGATAAATTGGTCCAGCCATTTTCCATTTTCATAGTTAAGCACCCTAGCATTAGTCTTCCACAGAGCACATAGCCCATGAGACTGCATGGAGTTTAGGCTCATGAAATAAAGTGTATCAGATTTCAGAACTACTGTACTGAGAAAACGGGTCCATCCTCTTCAATTAGCATACAGCTGCTGTTAACTGCCATCTTAAAATGGTTTTAGCACATCTTTTAGGGGAGATTAAAAATATCCTTCATAACAATTTAACACAAAACACAGTTTGGTAAAAAAACCCAAAATGTATTTTGCTTTCTGGTGCAACTGTTTATAATGACAACTCGGAGACGTATTATAAATTCAGGCATTCAGGAGGCTTTTCTAATCCTCGATTGCAGTTTGTCAGTGCTTCAGGAATATTCCCTTGCTCCAATTGTTCATCCTCAGCAGGAGCTGGATTAGTAACATCAGAGTCTGCAGATGCGTATTGTTCCCCATTAGTCTCAGCTTGAGCCTGGTGTTATGTCCTTTTCATCAGGAACCTCCAAGTCCAAGTCAGTGAACCAGGACTAATGATCCCAGCCTTCCTGTGAGACATCAGAGTCTGTGCATGTAATGTCCAGAGCCTTTGCTTCGGCTGCTGTTAGCCATTTAATGTGCTGCTTAAGCCTTAGACCACTTACTCCCATTGCATAAGTTACAGGGCCTCTTTGCAACAGTTCCAAGAAAACACACTTGAATGTCATTTTCACTCCCTCCCTTTGAATTTTTATACCTACAGCTGGCAGGAGACGGAAGAATAATGCAAACACTTCTACTACAAAGATTGCCAAAATTTGCAGCCTGTATATGGGTGCGAGATTAGCAAATAAGAATTAATTACCAATAATGACTAGGCACTAAGAAGAAAAAAAAAAGTGCCAGTATTAACAAAGACAAATCTTATTTGAGGCGAATTATTCAACTGTCTCTACTCACAATATCAGATGGAGAAATGTCTTATAAAAGGTGACTTCTGTCCTTTTCCTAGCTCTGTTTTCTTGCTAACCTTTGTGGCCTCTCATAGACATCAAATTCGTGTTTCCATCTCAACACAGTGAATAAAGAGCTCTCTTCTCTCTTTAGAAACCATCTGTTTTGATAGAGCTGGGGGTATTTCTGTAATGGAACCAGGAATCTGAACCTTCTGCTCTGGACTTTAATATGAACATATCTGACTTCCCCTTGCTGCCCTCCTCTTTTAACTGCCTGCCTAAAAAAGGTAGTTTTCATGCTTTGTAAGGCTGGATGTGTGTTTTGATGGAGTTTTAAGAATTTCTTGCAAAGTTCCTCCAAAGCCTGTACACTGTAATATTTCAGTGAACTCTCTTTCTTGATTTGCCAATCTGTTTACAAGGATTGTAATGTGGTGTTAAAGTAGGAGAATTTCACTTTAATTGGCATTGCTCCCAGCTATTTAAGCAATGTGCTGAACTGTCTATCATCTAACTTGGGCAGCCAGAACATCTTCCACCCAGCAACTTCATTTTATCTATAGTCGAATACTTTCCTTGTAACCTAGATAGTAATCTTTGTACCGGGTCCGGATTTCAGAAATCATTACCTATAAATCTCCCAAATCCATTGCTTGCTCCTAATGGCTCAGCGAGATATAGCACAAGACTCTCCAAAGTTTTTGAACACTCTATCTGCGTTTCTTGAAATAGTAGCTCCTGGCACTTATTATTGTTGTTAATCATTTTGCAGTAGCACCCGGGGCTGCAGTCAGCTTCACAGACCTTTTGTGCGAGGTGCTATACAAGCAGATGCAAGGGAGACATACGCCTGCTCTGCGAGATGTACAGTGAAAGAAAAACTTGAGGGATATCTACGCTGGACAGTGCAGTGCAGAGATATGCAAGCTGGCTCTCGTCTACAGAGTACCACAGAACTACACATCACTAATTTACTCTGCTTCTCCTTTCCCTGAGAAGGAGAGAAAACAAGCCCATGGAGAGCTGCATGCTAGCAAAGGTAGACTGCTTCTGGTACTTATTTACAGCTAGTTGGAGCAGCTCTATGCCAGGCGGCTACGCACAGTTTCACCAGCTCCATTGTCTATTCAAATGCTAGGATGAGCTAAAAATAAAGTGGGGAGTGTGTTTGTAGGCTCTGGGTCTGATCCAAATGTCAAAGTACGTTCTGGGAAGATTTTTTAACTTTAATAGGCTTTGGTTCAGGACCTCTGTGGAGTTCAGTGTTCAACTGCCTGGATAAATTGCAGCATATGGGACCTGTTACTAAAAAAAATACAGATAAAAGCATGGAACAAACTAGCCTCAACCTCTGCCCTTCTTTATTCACCTGCCCTTCAGTCTTGTCACTTCACTTCTCCTCTTCAGCACTACCCACAGAGCTGCCAGTCTGTGAGCCTGTCCCACCGACAGCCCTGGGTTTATCTTCTGCGTAGCCCCCTATGCATTGACTACCTGCCCTGAGGTGTCCTTGAACCCTCTTCCTTCCATTCCTTCACACCTCTCTCCGAACCCTGCTGTTTCTATGACATGCGTAAGAAATCAGCCAATGACAAATGCCTGGAGGAAACAATGGGGATAGCTGGCATTTGCACATCTGTCTCTGACACTGCCTCAGATGGAAGACTCTGCCCAGCCTATCATATTTTAGAATCAAAGTGGCAAGGCTAGAGTCAGCTTCTAGATTTGTACAGGGCCTAGTACGGTTAGGTGCTGTTCCTGACTGAGGCATCTGTGCACATCTGTTCTAATTGCAGCTGTAATCTAACCCATCATGTTATAATTATGCTGACTACAGTACCAATTGGTGTACCCCAAGTCTGATAAAGGTGAGCTCCACAACACACAGTTGTGCAGGAATCCAGGGAAGAGCTATTGTTCTCTCTAGCAGTTCCTGGACTTGCGATTCCCTAACCCTTTTGACAGTAGCCTTCTCTTTTCAACGAACCATAGCTTTAACAAGCTTTCATCCTTTGGCCAGTCTTCATTCTGGCATTTCCTGACCCGTGAGAGCCAGGGCCCCACAGGTAGCAACATATCCTGTGTGACTCCTTCACACATGTTAGATGTAGAAGCTGTTTCCCAGTCAACCCTAGACTGCTCAGAAGATCACCATAAGGCTTTGGACAGCTGGATAACCACTGGTGTCCTAGTTTTGCAGCTCTTTGGGTGTGTCTACACATGCATTTGATCTGGGAGCCATTTACTTATGAGTAAATGCTCCCAAGCAGGCATCTACACTTGCAGGATCTTGGGAACAGATCTGCTGCTCAGTGCAGCAATCTGCTTCCACCACCACTGGCCCTGCATCCTGTCTGGAGATTGAGACATTGCTTCCTGGCCCCAGAGGGCTGCCTGCTGCTGGAGTGGGAACAATGTCCCCCTGCCCCAGAACCAGGGAGCTCCTGGCTCCAGCTCCCTGATCGGGGGCAGGAGACTTGGAAAGAGCTGCAGTGGAGGGGCAGATCCCAGCCCCCTGCCATGATCCACCAGTGGGGCTGCTACCAGTGAGGCCCCAGCTGGGCTGGGATTTCCCACCCAGCTGGGGGCTTGCTGCTAGCTGCCCCACCATCAGATGGAGCAGGGGGCTGGAACCTGCCCCACCCCTGCAGCTCTTTCTAAGCCCCACTCCTCAATCACCTGATCAGGGCATGGGGCTGGAGAGCCTGTTCCCCACCCAGCTCCAGGCCCTGTGACTGTGGAGCTTGGACTGGGAGATAAGGATTTCCCAGCCACATGATCATGGAGAGGGGGCTGGGAGCTTGCTGCTGCCAGGGCAGGGGGACATTGTCCTTCTGCCCCAACAGCAGGCAGGTCCCGGGGGAGGGAGCAATTGCCCACTTCCTGCTGCCTGGCCAACTGGCAACATATTTGCTCCTGGTTAGGGGTCTATACATGTGCTGTTCACAGTTACTAATTTTGAGTAAATTTGCTACTTGCATTTGCAGGTAGCAAATTTACTTGCAATTAGAGCCAATTACTGCAAAGTAAAGCCTCGTGTGTAGCTGCACCCGTTCCTGAGGAGTTTCCTTTTGCTTGAAAAGGAACATCTCTTGGGGTGTAGGGGAGGGTGTTATGACACTCCCATTAATCCCACATTCCTCATTGTTGTTTTTGGTCACATGCCCTAGTTTTCCATCTTCTGTGATCTCTCCCGCCATCACCCCTAGCTTGTGTATTTGCAAATTACTGGATCTACCATATACATCGCATTGTTCAATGCAAAGTAGTTATGCCTCTGCTTCCTTTTTACCCAGGACACAATTCATCTAAGTAGCAGCATTATGTCACTAACTCAAGCTATACAGGTTTCAGCCCTTAGCGTTTGAGGTATCTAATTCAACCTTTGGTGATGTTTGAGATGATGGTTGATGCAAAGGAACAAGAAACGTGAACATTTGCAGTCGTGGAATTTTAGGCTCTAACACACCGGGATTTGCAGAATTTATGAGTTGTCTCCTACCTAGCCAGTGTATAGTTCTGTTTAGAAAGTATTTGCGATGCAAATGCTACAGGCTTTTCTGGGCTATTTGGCATTATGTGAGAAATTGCCACTCCTGACCTCATACAGTGAAGCATCAGTAGTTTAACAGATTGGCAGGGATGGGACAAAGTGCATTAAAACCCTGGAGGATGTAAGTGTCTGTTTAGCCAACTTGAAAGCAGCTTGACATTCTTTTGACCAATGCCACTATTTATTTTTCTGTAATAGTTCTGTCACAAGGCTAACGATAGTAGACAGATTTGCTATGAATTTCCCTTGGTAGTTTAGCATAGCCAGAGAGAATTTTAATTTCCATACTTTTTTCTTTGTACAGGAGCTTGTGTAATATACAGTATCCAGCTGCTTCTCTGAAAGAAGAGCAAAATACCTTTGCAATCTGCAGCGTGCCTGCATCTGTAGATTTTCATAACCCCAGACTTTGTTTCGCTGGAGTTTCAATGCCCTCTCTAACTACTTCAAGCACTTATGATCTCTCTCTTTTGGAGATAAATGACAAATAATCCACAACCTGTAAAATTCGAACATTAATAACAGACACGGAAACACAGTGGGGAGTTTGTTATGGCAAGCACCCCAAAGAATGGAACGGTTAAATTGGAATAATCCAGTTGTTTCTCTGGTAGTTGCATTTCCAGGTTCAGCCCAATCCAGTGAAATCATAATGCCTTAATATAGAGCTTTGCCTCAATGGATCTCAATGTGCTATATGAGATCTGTATTATTATCTCCATTTTATAGGTGGGGAAACAAAGGAACAGAGAGGGAAAGGGACTTCCCCAAGGTCACCCAGAAGGTTAATGGCAAAGTTATTGTTAGGGTGACAGCATTTGGATCCTGGGGAGCACTGAATTTACAGCTGAATGAAGGCTTTAATCTGTGGCCCAGCAAAGCTGCTAACCACAAGGCAGAATGATATATTAAAAATAACATTGCAAGATGCTTAGGCAAGCATATTCTTACCAGTATAATAGTGTTGTAAGATATATAAGATTTTGCTTATGAATGCTTATGCTAAGCCAGCCATTTGCTTATGCTAAGTAACCATCTTAACTGTGTGAACCATTTTTCTGAGAAAGCAGCAGGTGAGTCTGTGTGAGTCTGTGTGCTGTGAATGAGGTGAAGTCTTAGAAATGTGAAGATGGTACAACATGGGACAGAAAAACAGACTGGAATGTGAAAAACAACATGTAACTGAGAACAGAACCCGAGATGAACATATGCGAAAAGGTGAATGGTGATTGGTGAAGAAGCCTCCAGAAGCTTCCAGGTTTTGGTCAAAGTCTGCCCATTGACCAAAGAAGAGAAGTCAAGGTCTTAGACATGTGCTCATAGCAAAAAGCCATGTAAATGAATGAAATGAATAGGCAATTCCATGCTAATGAAGCAAACAGTAAACAGAGACAGAGCTTGAAAGGGGAGGAAATATGGGCAGAACAAAGGACGAGCAAGGGTGGAATAAATGGTAAATGAGCATGAACCAAGGTATATAAAATGGAACAAGAAATATTGTTAAGTGCAGCTCCCAAGTTTGTTGGTTTTTGGGGAGCTAATCCAAAGCTGTCTCCATTCTGAATAAAGCTGTTGTGAGTAATGTGTGCTGGTATTTGCTCCCTGCCTGCTCTGGCTAATGATTAACAGGATCCATGAGCATTTGAATCATTGTCTCCCTAGTCATTAGGCGCCGCATGGAGTCAGGGTCTAACAGTTACAACTAGGACACAGGTTTTCTGCCTCCCAGGCCAATTGTCTATCCATTTACCACAACACCGTCCTGTCTGAACATACCTGGACCCTGCGGCATTTGAGTCCATCCCTTCTTTCTTTCTTTAGCTATATGCTTAAATTCCATTCTCAAGGGGTTTGCAAACATGCTTTCAATCACATAGATAAATACTTTTCTGAAGAGCGATGATAACCAGATGGGAGGGTGATAACCAGGGATGATAACCAGAAGGAATAGCTATTGTAGTTGAAGAAAGAATATAGGTAACTTCCATCCATTAATCCAACTTGGACTGCTCAGTTAGTTGTTATGAATGTAGGAAATGTTCACAGGCATAAATAGCAATTAAGCTTCTGCCTCCTGCTCCCATGGCTGTTCATGCAGTTCATAGGCACTGGATAAAATGCATAAGGAATATCAAAGGCAAAGACATAACTTCTTTCTGTTCCTAGCCTCTAAGTCTCAGGGTGGCTGACCACTGCAATGGATTACCTAGAGAAGTTATGAACCTTCATTATTGGAATTCTTTAACAGCAGGTTGGATAAATGTTTGTTCCTGCCTTGAGCAAGAGGTTGGATTAGCCGGCTTCCTCGGGTTCCTTCCAGCCCTATTTTTCTATTTTATGGCACTTCAAGATAGCAATTGAGGAACAGACCTGACGTGGTATAAACACACAGTATGGGACAGTCCCTTTCTTGAAGAGTGTATAACTTGAAGCTTGAGTGACAGTCAGCAGGTAATTGTGCTACCCCAAGAGCAGACCAGCGCTACCAGATTGTGTAGCACTGGTGTTTAGCCCAGCCTGGCTCCCAGTTCCTTCCTTTGTTTGCAGGATCTGTTTGAGGGGGAATAATCTGTGTCAACCCTACATCAGAGCTCGCTATCCCCCTACCAGCACCACTATCCATCTACCTGCCTGGAAATAGCAACACCAACTGCTCTTCCCTCAGACAAATACAATCAATCAGCACTGAAAAGGAACCTTACAGACCCTGTATATTGTTCATGCAATGTCTGATGCTATGTGGACATTACAGATGTATTTGCTTTTTACCGATAATCATTGACTAGATATTTAAAGAGGCCAGACTGCTTCAATCAGAAAGCATGGAGATTTTTTTTTTGTTATATCATTTTCATTGAAGTGCAAAGTGAATGTGTAGATATGTCATCATGTACCAGAAAGCTACTGTGCTAAGATGAAGAATGTGAGGCATTATAATGTCATCAAGTTGGCCGTGTAAGTAAAAGAGGCATATGAAAAAAGACTAAAGTTCAGGTTCCAGGAATTCAGAATTAGAAGTCAAATCATTTATAACATTTCATTATCTGTGAATTCAGTATTTACTTGCTCCTTAGCAAGGAAAAGTAAAATTAGGGTTGTTTAAAAAGTATTCTGAACTTTTCTAAAAGAACGCATTTGACTTATTTATTTAAAGGATGTATAGTTGGAAATCATTTGGTTTTGACGGGTTTTTCCTTTTTACCTCATCCTTTCCCCTTTTTTTTTGAAATTCCCCACTCCCCCCACCCTTTTTTTATTTTGGCATCGAATGAGAAAAGCAAAGTGAAGGGGCGTGACCCCCAAATGGGGAAAGAACAAAATAAAAACCAAAATATATTTTCTTACTACATACTACAAAATAACAGATTTTTTTAAAATCATAATGTATTTTGGAGTTTGTTTTTGTTTTCTTGTGGTTGTTTTACTAATCTGGTTATTTAGATAATTGTCCTATATTCCATAATGCAAAGAGGAAGAAATGCTCTGGACCTTAATGGCAATGCAATTAGCAAAATACTATCCATGCTCTACGACAGAGGAAACCACAGAAGTGCGGAGAAGTGACTTATTCAAAACCACAGAGCGAGCCAGTGCCAGAAATTCCACATCTGCAGTGTTCAAGAAGGTTTCAATCTCTCTTAAGTCAGGATAAGCTCATCATTAAAATTAAGCATGCTTTGCTAAAGCAGGGACAGTCTTTGATTTGGACTCAAGAATTCCTAGTTTCTGGATCTAGGCTCAGTCTGCATACGCATCCTTCTACTTTTTTGTCTGTCTTGTATATTTAAACAGGAAAGACACAAGACGACTAAAGAACGACGTGCAGTTTGAAGTGACAGGTCTGACTTCCTTGCCAATGTTCCACATGGGTTCTGCTTCACAATCAAAGTCTTAGCCTATAAACACTGCAGCGGAGACTGTCTCCCATTGTTTGTACAGTGCCCAGCACTATAGGAGACCCTGGTCTCTGATGGGCTGGTGCCCCTATTTGGGTGCAAATACTCATAGCAGCTTATCCCTTCCTTTCTAAACTAAAACGCAAAATAAAGAATGGAGATTAAAGTTTTCAAGTGGAAGGTTGTCAATGTACATCTGCATCGAGCAGGCTCCTCTCTTACTTTTTAAATAACAATTGATATTGGAAAAGAATATAACTTTTCTATCCCTCTTTCTTTTTTTTTTTAAATATCATCAACATGCAGCTGCTTAGATCTATGCCTGACAGTTATACAGAGACTCTTCTGTTTTGAACATAAGCTAAGTTGCAGGGATTTTTTATTATTATTATTACCATTTTTTCCGAGTTTTGAGGGGAGATGACGAACAGGTTCAGCACGGTCACCGTTGCCTTTTAAAATCACTCTGATCTGCGTTTTTCAGGCTTGGTTTAGAAAGACGTGGACAAAGCTTGGGCAGCAATCGCCCACGTTCCCCACAGAGTTCGCTTTTGTTATTGATGTGAGAAAGTTGGTTGCAGTCTTCTTTAAAGATGTTAAATGTGTGGTAAAAGGCTGATTGCAAACACAAGAAGTTAAAAAAAAACAAAACAAACAAACCCAACATCCCATTGCCTCAAATCATTAGGTTGGCCAACATATGCAACTAATTCTCAGAGAGGTTTTCTGGAAAACCAGTGACAAGATTGGCACTTTGGGCTAGCCCCGGGCAGTCAGCAGTGGTAGAATGCTTCACACAGCCTCACATGTAAAGTTTCTGAACTGACACAAAGCTTAATGGAAGTGAACCCTGACAATTGTGGCCAATCGAGTGTAAGTGACATCCTGCCTGGCGTGCCATTATGCATTTCCCCTCCCTTCTACTCCCCCGCTTCACCCCCCATCTTGGAGGTATAATGTCTCCTGTGGGAAGCCTTGATGTTAAAATGCCATTGTATTTGCTGTCAGGTGATTTGCCATCTATCAACGAGTGTCTAATCAGCAGAGTTCGGAGACTGGCAAAACACAACAGACTCCATGTGAGAAGGGAGCAAGCAGTCAGAGCAATGTGCATGTCAAGAGGACTCCTGCCACTGTCTCTTACTGTGCATTTTTTTTTACTAGGAAATTATTAACACAAAAAAGACTGGGGGATGGGGGGAGGGGGAAGTTTAGCACAAAAAGAAAAGTAATGAGCACATCTCTTTCCAGACAGGCATTTTGTACCATAACCTCAAGCTGGATTTTTCATATATCATAGCATCACAGGGTAGGATGGGAGCTCAAGGGTCATCTTGTCTCCCCCCACCCCTTGCATAGATACAGGATTTCCTGCACCTAAACCATCTCAGATTTTCATTTCTGATCCCACTGACAGTTCCCATTCATTGTCAGTGAAATCAGGCCACCTTTACTTCATGGATTCTTATATGGACTAATATAGATTATAATACTTCAGGGATGTCAAAGTCTTCCTGGGTCCGAGGCCAGATCTGGATTGCAGAGCTTCTCCCACGCTGGATCTGCAGGACCAGTGGCAGTCGAGGTGGATCGAGGAGCAGCAGAGATCTGGTTGTGGCAGCAGAGATCCAGAGGCCATGGGGCCAAGCAGCCGTAGGGTGTGAAAGCTGTATTCGCACAGACCTCACTTCCCACCCAGCCCTGTCTTTGATGGCCATGCCCACTGGGGCCCAGGGGTCCTGAATTCTGTGGCAGACCCCGTCCCTTAGTCCTGGCCTGCAACTTCAAGCAGCCTACCAGTGGGCCAGATAGCATGGCACCAGGCACCACATCCAGCTCTCAGGCTTTATGTTTGACACCCTTGTTTTACAGTATTAAGGGGGTGTCTTGTATTTATAGAGCATTGTTGATGATGCAGTTCCGAGGTGCTTTACAAATATTAGTGTTAGTGGTACCTATGTAATCAGGGATATGGTGTGTTAGGTGCTCCACAAGTACAAAGAGCAAGATGTCTCTCTAAAAAAATTATAGCCTAGTCTGACAAGAGGGGCAGATAGAGGGAGAACAGAGACGTGAAGTTATTGACCCCAAGTCACCCATCAGGTTAGGGGCACAGCTAAACCCAAGACCCAGATCTCCTGACTCGTAGCTAGATAATGTTGCTTGTGGTCTTCCAATCACCAGAAGAGACAGCAATATAATTTCCACTTTGCAAGTAGGGAAATTGAGGCAAATGCATGGTAAAATTACCTGTCAGAGGGGAAACAGAACCTGCACTGCCAGTCCTTTGCTGTAACTATTGACAGCACTCCTTCCTCTTGCACAGGATCCCACCACGTTAATATGCAGCGCTGCCAACTTGTTCAGATTCCCCAGGAATCTTGCTATATTTGGTGTTTGTCCTAAAGTCACAGCTCCTGGAGTCATGCATGCGATTAGCATGTGCAAATCTCAGCTTTCACTCCTCAGGAGGATTCATCACCCAGCACCTTGCAGTGCCACGCAGAGATACCTCAGATGCCAGAAGCAGCGTAGCTGCAGTAGCACCACGTTGTACTTGCGCTATTCTGTGCTGCTTCTTAGCAGGACTATTTAGCTCACTGTGCTCCACTGCATCATCCTATGTGGAACTACCCTAAGCTTCCCATTCTCTCGGTCATGGGAAGAAAAGCAAAAAGACACAAATCCTAAAGGCTCAGAAAAGAAGTCTAATATTTATTCATTTATATTATTATCATCATGATTTTTTAAACCTATTTCTGGGGCCTTGACTTATGGTTTTTGAAAGCTTAAGGGTGCCAGTACTGTTACTGATATATTTGCTTTACAATTAGAAGGGCAAGTGTTGCACACACAAATGCTATTGCATATAATTTGTGAAATACCAGTGGTATTTCACCTAGTAATGATAATATGTAGGGAATAGGGGAAATTATAGTTCTTCCCGAATAAAGAGCTGGCTTCGTGCAGGCATTTCAGCTCTCTGGAAACCTACTTCCTGCTTGAATTTATAGGTCTACTAATAAAGCAATCCTGATTAGATATGATAATATAACAGACAAGAAAACTGGGATTAGAGTTTCAGCTAATAAAAACCATTATAGCCCTGATGATTTAAATGAAGGTATGCTTGCTTGGGCCCAGTGAAGAATGCCCCCCTGCCTCACAGATACAGAGTAGTTCCTAATTACCTCTTGAAGCAAGAAATAATGAAGTTTTGCCATAGTCCTATGTCCCCAAAATGGTTCCTTTCCCCTTGGAGCTCAGGCATTTGATAGGTACAAGTGGCCTTTGTATTTGCTGTTTTGTTAATCTTAACAGCTCCCTTGAAAAGGAATCTTTACCAAGTTATATATTGACAATACGGTCAAGAAGGGCCTTGTTTTAGTATTGCTGCATTGCTGTTGAAAACTACTGTGCAGGACAGTATGGGACCTCTCTTAATAAGGGGCCTGGCTCCAGTGAATGCAGGAGTGTTTCTTTGTCCCTTCTGTGTCAAGATAGAGGAGTTTCCTTCTTCCTGTGCACAAGAGCTCATTCTGATGACTACACGCGTTGGTTTTTGTCAGGGGAATCCCAGTGGACTGATTGAGATTCGGGAGGACAGGAATATGGGGGTACCCAAACATGGAAAGGAAGTGCAATGGACTTTCCCAACTGTTAAAAGCAGGGTGGAAGGGTTGAAATCTCAGGAAACAAATGGTTTGCTGCTAAGCTCTCCAACTGCACCAATTATCCTTCCTTTACCTCTTGAGGCTTGTTTTTTTCTTATTATTATCATTTTCTTAATCCTCCATATCATAACGGTCACAAGCTGGCAGAGGGTAGATTTAGGCTAGATATCGGGAGGCGCTACTTCATGGTCAGGGCGGCTAGGATCTGGAACCAGCTTCCAAGAGAAGTGGCTCTGGCTTCTACCCTGGGGGTCTTTAAGAGGAGGTTAGATGAACACCTTGCTGGGGTCGTTTGACCCTAGTAATCTTTCCTGCCATGGCAGGGGGTCGGACTAGATGATCTACTCAGGTCCCTTCTGACCCTATGAAACAATAAGGAGAGTCTGGGTGATTGAGTGGAAACAGACCACAGATCATGAGGCCTGGCTTCCCTTTTCCTTTCTACTACTCTGTAGCTGCGTGAACTCTATTATCTGATCAGAATTTTGGAGATGACTGAATCCCAGGTACTCAGAAAGCATGGTGAGGTCTGGCCATTGGTAATATCATTTGTACCGGGTACATGGGTGGACAGAGTGGCTATATCATTTTCTTGTCCATCTTTATTGACAATACAAACCTAGGGAGTGCTGTTCTTTTGGGCAAGGACAGACACAACCAGTAACAGCAGCATCAGTTTACCCAGGGCTAGCACTGCTCTCAGAGATCCAACAAAACAGCTCTCTTTGTTCAGACCTCCAGCCAGACTGCTTCTCACTGCCCTTGGCTGCCTGCCGTGAACCTTCTCGATAAATAAATTAAACTCCTCCGTGGTGATGTTTTCACTAGCTCCTATCGGAGCACTTTCTAAAATATTCACACCACTGCTAACACCTGTTCAACTCTGCAGGTGATAGCAACATTGGGGGAGTTAGTGCTTGTGGGCAGCTTTAGGTGTTGTCTCTAGCCCTGTGGAGAACAGGTCTGTTGTTTATATTCTTCATTCAAATATCTTATTGAGTAGCTCATTCATCCAGATGGTTGGGGCATCACAAGGGTTTCTGTGGGTTTTCATCCTGTCTTTGGTGAAATGAAAGCATCAGTAAACTTATAGATTAGGTATCATTTCTATTTATTGAACCATGATGAAAGACCACAATGAAAGTCTCAAAGGGAAAAAGTTAACTTGAATGTTTGCAGTTTCAAAAGTACTTATTGGGTATGTCAGTCAGAGAGCTAATTTCCACCGAAGCTGAAGGGAACCTAAATACAGTTTGAGGATCTGGGCCTTAGCTTCAGTAATCCAATTTATTTACATATTTTTTCAACGGGTGCCATTTTCAGTGATAGTTGTTAATGCACATGACTTGTTAAGGAAAAAGAAGGCAGAGAACTTGGCAAGTTCCAAATAACTCCTGTCTGTCAAAATCAGCAAAGATGAAATTTCAGTTTAAAAACAGACTTTGTCAGTCCTGAAGAATAGTTTTTTTGTCTACTGTATACATTTTGAAACCAAATTCAATATTATGAAGATATGAGATCACCTTTACTTTCTGATGTGCAGATACAGATACTGATCCATATCTAGAAGCTCCTAGTCCCTGAAGCAACAGTATCTGGGCACAACACAAATCTTAATTGATTTATTCTTAATAATATGTATAATAGGGAACTATCATTTCTTTTCATAGATAAGGGATTGAGTTCCAGGGAGAGAACAGCCTGATCTTGCTTATGTAGATAAGTTATCATGTGAATAAAGTTAACCACATGTAAAATAGTCTGTGGATTGAGGCTTAAGAAGTTTGTCCAAGGTCACCCCACAAGTTGGTAGCAAGGTTGGGAATTCAGTGTGAATCTAGTGGAGCCCAAACTAGTGTCGTAAATACAAGACAATCCCTTCAACCTATATTTTCCTCTGTCAGTTGGGACTTCAAATGTTCTGAGATGACTACTGATCCCAAAGAAAACACTTTTTTATGAAAATACTTTTTTAGTCAAAACATCTATGTTAAATGAACCATTAAAAATTAAGCATTGAAATGAACTGACCTGAACAACAAACTAAAACACGCCTGAGGCTTCGAACAGGTTTCTATTTTTTTCCCTTTTTATTTATAATGGGTGATGTGACAAAAGAATTCACTAAATTCTGAATACTGAATAAATTAGTCATAGCTCAAATGCCACTTTAATCACTTTCCAGAGAACAACCACCATAATGGCTCTTCTTTGCCTTTGCCCCTTAAGCTCACCTGGTGTCTGGCATTGTTCAGACTGAGGGAAGACCTGCCGGGAACTAAAAAATAAAGGATTCAGAGTTAGATCCACAAAGGAATATAGGCATCAGACATAAGACTTAAGCACCAAAGTCCAAAATTGGATTCTCAAAGCCCCCCTAATGCTGGAGGCACCTAAAGTCTGCAAATTGCTAAATCTCTTACATTAAAATTCCCCCAGGTCCTAATGTTCTGCTTCTGGGTATGTCCAGAAGTGCCTGAAGGCTTGGACACACAACACATTTACAGCAGCGTGATTTATATAAGGGTTATACACCAATACAAATTACACTGGAATCCCAAGTGGACATATCAGGAACTTATCTCAAGGTAGCATGTAGGGGGGAGGTGGCAGGGGAGTTGGTAGTACCTAGTTTGCTTTGAGAAAATGGCTAACCTGAGTAAGCTAAGACACATGAAGCCTGGACTAGGATAACTTACTCTGGTGTGGTTTTACCCCTGATTCTTTCAGAGGTAATTCTACACTGAATTGGGGAACATTACTCCAGAGTAGGGGTTTATGTAATGTGTTTGCACCATTTTTATACCATTGGAAAGCTCAGTTGTGCTGGATTAAGTATGTCCACACCATCATCTTGATAGTGCCGAGTAGCTCAGCATCTATCAAAGGACTAAGCTCCATCAGGATCTACAGACTAGGAATTTTTCTATCCAACTTGCCTGAAAGACTCCTTCCACTGGTGTGTTCTAGGAGCACCTACTGTATTGTGGTCCACACAAGATGCGGGGGTACCAGCCATTGTGCTTCTGAACACAGCTGAAGGAGGAACTGCTACCTCAGCCCTGCTTTAAACATTATCTCAGCAAATGTAGCCTTTGCGGAGGATTTGGAAGACCTACATTCAGTTCCTCCCTCCAGCTGAGGAGATTTACAATTGGATCTTCCACCTCCCAGGAGAGTATCCCTAGGAATGCTCCTGGTCTCTCCTTTTGACGCTGTTTTATTTTTATATGAATAATTAAGCATTAAGCATTGGATCTTACAAAAGTAAGGCTGGAGGGGACCACGCTAAGTCATCTAGTCCAGCCCCCTGCTCAAGGCATGATTGTCTCTAACTAAAACAACTCAACCAAGTGTCTCTCCAACCTACTCTTGAAAATTTCTAAGGGTGGAGATTTCACAATTTTTCAAGGCTGCCTGTTCCAGTGTTTGACCGCTCTCATAGTTAGAAAGTTCCTCCTTATCTCCAACCTAAATTTCTTCTGCTGAAGTTTGAGGCTATTGCTCCTAATCCTGTTCCTTATGACGAAAGGGATGCAGTGCAGGGTTCTTGCTGGGGTTTCTTCTTTCCTCTTCATGTTGAGCTCTTCTTTCTTCAAAAGCTGTCCTTTTATGCTTAATAGACTGTTTCCAAGTGCCTCAATCCTCAACAGTCTTCTCCCGGTCATTTGGTCATTACCTTCATATCTCTCTTGAAAACATCTTTTACGTATCCCTAGTTTTTTCAGATTTTCCTCCAAGTCTTGCTTCCCAGGCCTCTAATCATTTTTGTCACTCTGCGCTCTTTTCCACATCCTTCTTGAAGTGCGGGGCTCAAAACTGGACACATTAGTGAGGCCACACCAGGTGTCCAGCAGACTGTAATAATAACTTCCCTTTGATTTGCAAGAGACACTCCTGTTAATACAACCCAATATTGGCTTTTTTTTTTCAATCAAGAACACACTGTTGCCTAATAGTCAGCTTATGGTCTGCTGTAACCTCCAGGTCCTTCTCTGCAGTTCTGCAGCCTAGACAATCATTCCCCAGCCTGTATTTGTTAATGAAGTTATTTCATCCTATGTGCTAGACTTTGAACTTCTCCTTTTTTTTTTTTTTGAATCTCATCAGATTGATTGGGGGCCATTTCTTCAACCTATCCTGATCATTCTGGATCCTAGATCTACCCTCCAGGGTATCTGCAAATCCACTGCAAAGTTGGTGTCATCTGCAAGTTTGCTAAGCATACATTCAATCCCCTTATCCAAATCATTAATGAAGATGTTGAACAATACTGGACCCAGGACAGAGCACTGAGGTACCCCACTTGATACCGCCTCCCAACTAGACATTGAAGCATTGATAAGTATTTGCCAAGCGTGATGATCCAACTTGTTGTGTCTATGTTACAATACTTTCATTTAGTCTGTAACTCCTCAGCTTGCATGGCCTGAAATGGGGTCCTACCACCTCTTGGATACAGTGTTCAGACAACCAGACCACAGAGTGTACCTCCTTTTGTCTATCTGAGTGAAGATTAAAATGCTTCATACACAGCAAATGTGGTCCAATAAGACAGACTGAGGGAGCTCTACTTCTGAATATTTGAAATTAAGACACTGTCCTGCAAAGTGAGAAATGTGGGTGCAAAATCCCACAGGTGGAGAAAGAAGATAAATCCTCCTCCTTTGCAATTTTTTGTTTCCAGCTTTTAATTTCCCTGGCTTTTCTTACAAGTACCTGGAAAAGAGAACTTTTTTTAAGCATCAAATGGAATGTTTTGTATTGAAGGAGTCAAGCAGTTTCAGTCTTTTGTTTTAGCAGGAAAAACTGAACCAAATCAATCAAATTAGTTTGATCTAAACCATCCCCCTTCCTCCCCCATTGCAGCTGCCAAACTAAACATATTAATTATTTGTGGAGCCCTTGAACTGCTCCACTGGTGATCATTTTAGCAGACAGACTGGGATGTTGCCACCAGAGTGAAGTCTTCAGCAATGTAGGACTTACAAGAGGAATATGAATGGAAGAACAGGTGAGACACAGATAGGAAAAAAAGAAGCCAAAGGAAAAAAGGAGAATAAGTTAAGAGCAGGGAGAATGGGAGTCCAGCAGGAGAGCAAATCCTCTTGCTGAATACAGATGAATGCAATATTGAGGTATGAAATACAAAATACCTACAACTGGCTTACCATGTGTGGGCCAGGTTCTCTCCTCAATCCCCCTGGTAGCTTGCCAAAGACATCCACAGGAGACAGCTAGGTACTGAGGCAAGTCTGGAGTCCTTGATGCATACCCTGGCCAATGGACTATAGTTAAGAATGGATTCCCCACAGAGCACCAAATACATTTGACACTACTTTGCAAGGCCCTTGTGCCTTGTGTTGCTCAGGGCTTGTTTTGTTTAGCTTTGGAGTGACTTGGTGAGCCCTATTTACCATCCTTGTGTTTCATTCCCCCTCTCCTAAAATAAAACTCATACAAGCAGTAAAATGAAGCACAGTGTGTGCGGTAGGGAGAGGAGCTCATAAAAATGGCTAGTACCTAAGTCATTTCAGCTTGCTTCTGAAAGCTATGCCTGACAACAAATCCTTACAATGTGTTGTATCTGTTTCTCTCCGTGTCAGCCCCTCCTCATGGGCAAGGCAATAGAGTATGTTTATTTGATCGGCAGTCGAAGACAGCAAGATAAAAAGGGCCATCCTGGAACAGCCTATTTCACTACTGTGCCTTATCCCCAGTAGAGGCAAATGCCAGCTGATCAGATGATGGTGAAAATTCCCCATCATGATAAGACACAATGCCAGGAAGAGAACTATGTCCTTGACCTTAAGCTTGTGATTGCCTTATGCCCTGGAGTTTGAGAATCGACAACCCAAGTAATGCTTATTAGGGCTGTGCAAAGCTTCGGTCCCTGATTTGATTCAGAGGAGATTTAACCTGATTCAGTGGCCAAATCTCTGAATTTGAACTGAATCAGAGGACCCTTTAATTTCTCCAAATAGAACTGGAACCCTCCAAATTGATTCGGAGAGATTTGGAAAGATTGGGAGATTCAGACATAGAGACAGCTTTAAATGTTTTTTCTACATACCTCTAGGTAGCAGGGGCTGATGGGTGTTGTGATGCTGGGGCACATAGAGTGTCCTACAGAAGCATGGGGGGCTTCCCAGCATGCTCAGCTGCAGACCCAGAAGTGGACCAGAAGCACTTCCGGTCTACATCTGGGTCTGCCAGAGAGCATGCTGGGGGGCCCCCCACACTCTCCCAGCTCAGCATCTGGTGCCTCCTGGGTCTGGAGGGACACCCAAAATCACCCCACAGCCAATCACCAAGCCAGGGAGGTGCAGGGGGAGGGGGGAAGCCCGGTGCACTCACCAGCAGATCCGGAAGTGGACCGGAAGTACTTCCAGGCCACTTCTGGGTTCGCCACCAAGCATGTGGAGGCCCCCGCCCCCCGTGGGACACTCCATCCACCCCAGCATCCACAAGCCATGCCCGCTACCTCAAGGTGTGTAGAAAAAACTATAAAGCTGTGTGCATTTCTGATTTTCCGAATCAGTATCGAATCTTCAGATTCAGGCAAATTGAATCAAGGACAGTGATCCGAATCAATGAGTCAGAAGGAACCTGGACAGATCATCTAGTCCAACCGCCTGCTATAGGCAGGTAGGAGCACTGGGGGCGGCAGGGGTCAGAAGACAGGTGCCTATCTGGTACCCTCTTGAGAGTTCAGGTTCCACTGAGATTTGAACTCAGATTGCTGGATTCAGAGTGCTAACCATTACACCATGGAACCACAGTCCCTGATTTGGGCTGAACCCAAACTGAACAGGGCCCACTTCGCACATCCCTAATGCTTATCCTAGTGCTACAGCACAGCTTTATGTGCTGCAGTCTTCCCCCACCCTCCTTTTTTTCTTCAGCTGTTTTACTGACGCTGCCTTTGGGGTACCTGGCCAGAAATCCTCTATTAGAAGCAAGAAACTCAAGCAAGTAACTGCTTATACCAGATAACAGAGACACTCCAAGTTCCTGCACTGACCTAATTTTATTGTCTTGAAATGTCTTGAAGGCTACCCAGATCAAAGGGCTAGGTCATAGTCTATCCAGCAATAATGTATAATGGAGGCAGCTGGTCAAAATGAGTCTTTTCTATGCAAAGGAATGAGGGAGAATGCAAATATTTCATTCTCAGGTAAAATAATTTGAGGCAATATTTTTTTCCTGTCAAAATTTTGCAGTGATTTTTTTTTCATTTTGTTTAGTTTGGATGGTAAAAATCTTGGTCCCTCTTCCTTTTTTTTGCACTTGGGAAAATAAAAAAAAACCAAGCGACTCCTTTTCATTTTCATTTTTGTCCAGTGAAAACATTAAGTGGTATTAGTTATTCTCTTTTTTTTTTTTCTTTAAGTAACAGAGCTAGGAAGTGAGAATCTTGCTTTTAAAAGGGTAAATAATTCTGACGGCAACTTCTTTTTATCTGTTACTTGCACTTAGATTCTCCAGTCTTGGATCAGGTAAGTATGGAGCCAACACAGAATAATACATTGGGTCCTGCCCCAAAGACTTTATCATTTAATATTAGAGCAAATACAAGAGATGGGCATAGAGAGACAAGCAGAATGCAAAGACCTCACCTTGCCAGGGTTGTTTGACCCCAGTACTCTTTCCTGCCATGGCAGGGGGTCAGACTTGATGATCTACTCAGGTCCCTTCTGACCCTACCAACTATGAAACTATGACGAGACTATATTGAGAATCATGATTGGCAGGCAGTGTTCTTGTGGCCTGAATGTTTTATATGTTCAACATATATGTTGAAAAAATTGCTCTTAGCAAGCTTTTGGGCACAAATGCTTCCTCAGCCTGACAAAGGGTGTTTGTGCCTGAAAGGTTGCTAAGAAGCATTTTTCCAACTATTCGAGCCGATGAAAACAGTAACTTTCTCATTCAAACTTGCGTAGTCAGAATTCCATTTTTGGTCAAACCTCTGCTCAAATTTTTGACTGGCACTGGTTCTGGAGCTTTATTCTCATCAGGAAAGCACCTCAAATCCCTCAGCTGAAGGATTCGATATGCATTTTAAAAATGGTCTAAACGTCCCATTTCTCAATTTGTCCCGCTGAGCTCATGAAGATAGGGTTTTTCATGAGGCGGGCTGCGGTTTGGATTAGGACGGGACTTGCTCTGCTTATAGTCATCAGCCTGTGAGCTGAATCGGGCAGCTAGACTGCCAGTTCTTTCCCTGAGCCTACAAATCAGAACGCAGCAGCAGCAGTGAAGAGGATTTGGTGGGCTACACTTTGTGACAGCTGCCCCCAGCTCTAGGGAGATAAAATGGCCTCGAAGAGAATGAACAATGCTCAGGGTCTCCCTCCCAAGGCAGTAAGTGTTCAAGCTCGCTCCAGCCACCTCCCACCATGAGAAAGAAATCTCTTGACACTGAAATTTGAAATCTTGGCAACCTGCAGAGGAGGGGAAATAATCTTTAAGAAGCCTCAAAAGTGCCCTTGGGCAAATCCTCTTTTCATAGTCATAATAATAATAATTAATGAAATTTCCAGGGGTTTCAGTAAAAAAAGCTGCAGCTTTTAAAAAAAAACCTCTGGGCTGACACTTCTAATTATAAACTGCCACATCCAGTAGCATCTCTACCCTAAGATGGATACATACAAATAAGAACGGATGCATCAGAAGTTGGCTGGGTGTCATCAGCCCCACCCTCCACAGGGCATTAAACAAACCACATCATTTATTTGCAATAAATATATAAAGATGAGCCCCAACATCTCTATTGTTACTTGACCAGAACTGATGCTAGGGCTGTGTAATATTTGCTTCAAGGTGGTTGTCTTGCTACCAGGGCCTGGCTAATTGATGGTTTTCAAGAAGAAGGTGTCTCATGCCACAGTGTAAAACTCTCCCCAAAGAGGGTGAAGGTACAACATGGCATTCCCCATGGTTACTTATGTTACAAGAGAATTGTAAAGGCCACAGCTGAGCACGAAGCACTGTGGTGCTAAGCTGAGCAGGGTTGTATTGTGTGGGAGTGGAGCCCAAAATCATTTGTTCTTTATGCATTCGACACCTGCCCACCTCGTTTGTATTAGTTTTGAAGGGATATATGGGACAAATGAGTCAAAGGCATTAACCTGACTGTGTCACCGTAAGCAGCTGAACGATGTTTAGGCTTTGCATCCAGATGCCTAATCTTGCTTAGCAGTTTCCACATTTCTTTTAAAGATTTCTTTTTTAAAAGATAAAGAGAAATAAGGTTCCATCATTTGAAATGTAACCTATTAAGCAAGGCTTTCTTTTTAACCATAATGCTGCATTTGCTTTCCTTTTAGCTGAAGTTGTAAGGAATTTCCCCTGT
This sequence comes from Gavialis gangeticus, assembly GCF_001723915.1. Classification (NCBI taxonomy): domain Eukaryota; kingdom Metazoa; phylum Chordata; order Crocodylia; family Gavialidae; genus Gavialis; species Gavialis gangeticus. The sequence continues at coordinate 36,045,256 of NW_017729028.1, forward strand.
TTGACAGGCTTTGAGAGGGTATTGAGGATGGTGCTAGCTGTCCTTACTGGGGATGAGAGAAAATGTTAATTGAGATGGACTGGATCTGTTGCTGTTGTTAAAATGTGATTTTTTTTTTTTCCCTCAAAGACAAAATAAGGAAAATGTATTCAAACATGAGGAGAAAGGACCAAAAGAAAACAGAAACACCACTTTTGTTTCTGGCTTTTTTGTGCCTTGCATTTAATATCCATTAAACGGAGATACTTTCTGCTCCACTGAGGTCAGGCGTCAGAATGCAGGGTCCTCTCCCCTTTAATAATTGCCTTACTGAACAAGTCTTTTTTGGGCTACTTGGTCCCATGTATCTTCTGCTTCTGATTGACCAGTGGTCCAGTTTCAAGACGAGTGCTAGAGATTGAAATGTTTAGCCCATTACTGTGATTAAAGCACTTTGCAGGGAAATGGAAGATACAGGTTTGAGCTACCTCTTTTGTGGGGAGGAGGCTATAACTCAAGTCTCGATTCCTGGGCAAGCATCCTAACCAGTAGGCTAACAAACTGAACTGCATCAGTGTTTCTTTGTCTCTTCCATCTTACTTTCAGCAGGTAGGTGCATACCTGGGCAATCCTATTCCACCACCACATATGGAAATTGAATTTAAAAAAATGTAAATGCCTAAAAGAATATATAAGTAATGATGCAACTGCCACTTAAGGGTGTAAAGTTGAAATAGGAGCTATTAGCCCAGAGGTGGGCAAAATGCGGCCTGTGGGCTGGATACGGCTCGCCAGGCCCTTCAAGCCGGCCCGCGGGGCCCCTAAAAAATTTAGAAAATGAATATTTATCTGCCCCTGGCTGCCTGTCATGTGGCCCTCAATGGCTTGCCAAAACTCAGTAAGTGGCCTTCTGCCCGAAAAAATTGCCTGCCCTAGTATTAGCCCTACATATTGTGATGACATCCTTTGTCCTCCCTGACTTGTCTTCACAGATTAACACGGGAATGAAATAGAATGGATTCCAGTTTCTGTGATTATCCTTCAAAGGCAAATAATACCCATTATCATGCTGAAACAAAGACAGTTTTGGGGTCAAGGGGTGTGTCTACACAAGGCGCTAACTGTGCAGTAGCTGAATAATACTGTGCAGTAGTGCGTCACATCACCAACAGTGCTAATACGCTATTGTGCAGTCGTATTAGGCTACTGCACAGTTGCATCACTTAAAAGGCGTTTGCTGGTGCTACTGCACAGTACTTCTGGTTACTACCCATTTATTTGGTACTTGATCATCCAAGTACTAAATTAATGCACAGTATCCACTGTGCTGTAGCGTCTCATGTAGACATGCCAAAGCAATTATTAGCTTTTGGCTTTTGCCAAAGTTATTGTCCTCAAAAGGTGGTTGATCCATTACAGTAGAGGAACTGAGTCTGCCACCATCGCCAGTGTCAACATATGATGAAGAAACTAATCTAGTACTGCCTAAGATAGAACTGTTCTGTAGCATCTACGTAAGGCTTAAAAGTATATATATTCTGCAGCCTTTATACCCCAGTCATGGCTATCTCTATACTGACCAGCACAAATATAACAATGCATTATTATCATTATCATTACACTAGTTTAATCAGAGAAGGAGGTGGGAAAAAAACCCTGAAAAATAATACTTCATCCTGTCCTGATATTGCTTTTATTCTATTTAGAGGAAATCAGGGAGATGTCAGTTTTCGTGAACAGTTTCCCAAGCAAGGCTAGATCTCCATTAATTGTAATGCAGAAGTTAAACATGTCCTTGTGTCCTGAAGTTAAAATATATCACCCTCAGTCTTGTAGAAATTTGTCTGCAGAGGGATGATTTATAAATCATTCAGTAACAGATGATGTTACAACTAAAGCAGTGGGAGTTTTGAAATACCTACATCAGATTAGGCTTGTGTTTATTTCAAAAAAAGCTCTGATCTAGTTTGGATTTTTGGCAGGCTCAACATGAGCCCAACATGAACTACTGTAAATCAAAGCTTTTTTTGAAAGTCAAACTTGGAATGCTTCCAATCCCAATTAAAAAAACATTTGATGTCTTTTGGACTTCTATTTTTTTAATTTTTTTTCTTCTCTCTAACCCTGCTCCGACCTGTCCATAACACAGTGATCCCGTCAAGAGATAATGAAACCACAAATAGTGCCTGCTTTTGGTTTTAGTTCTTTTTTTTTCCCTTGAAGAAGCTATTTTTAATAAACCATTTTGGGGGAGAAAGCATCCATATTTCACCAGATTAGGTTAGGCATGATTGTTAGCATAAAGTCAATAAATAGCTCATCACAGATATAAATGATAGCACAAAAAGAGAAATTAGACAGCAGTTAAAGCAAAGGAAGTTATTTATAGGGCATTTTATATCTTCCTCTGCTTTTCTGTCTTCCTCTTTCTTCCCTACTGTGATTTTGTTTTAAAAAATTACTTATGATTACTACCTGTTATACATGAATAAACCTTATAAATATGGTCCTGTAAAATTAATGAGATATTAGTCTAAGTCGCTAAGTAATTTGAGGCTAAATAATTTTGTACGTGGC
>NW_017729028.1:36052811-36053683 GCF_001723915.1 Gavialis gangeticus
CTGCTTTTCTGTCTTCCTCTTTCTTCCCTACTGTGATTTTGTTTTAAAAAATTACTTATGATTACTACCTGTTATACATGAATAAACCTTATAAATATGGTCCTGTAAAATTAATGAGATATTAGTCTAAGTCGCTAAGTAATTTGAGGCTAAATAATTTTGTTCGCTTGGCAATTTTTAATAAATGCAAGTTTCAAGGAGGGCTATATGTATATGCTATTGTTTTACATGTAGCCATCTCCACATTGTGTAGTTTTAAACTAACTTCATGGTCAGTAAATATTGCCATGTGGTCATGATAGCTTTTTCTGAGTATTAAGGCAGATCTTTGGCTGGTATGAATTATCAGTGGATCTATGACTAGACAAAGATCTGCTGCATTATACAGAGGGTTTCATTTTGCAATTCCTTTCACACAGTGGCTGTATTCACAAATTCAGATGATCTAAGAATTCTCGTGGTTTCTCCTGGAAGAGCATGCCCACATTCAAATGACCTGGGAGAAATCTCCTCGGTTTGTTTCCTGGTAGAAACTTTTACTCTAAGTTGGATATACAGACATTTTAATTCAGAGGAGTGGAGAGCTTGCAGTGTTGACACAGTGGATCTTGGGGGGGGGGGAGGGGGAGGTGCTGTGCACATCCCTCAGCATGGTCTGCAGTCTCCTTCAGTCTTCCTGGCAACAGATGGCAGTGGTGAATAAGGTAGCCCTGATTGGCTGCCCTGACTGCCCTCAGGCAGCCTGTTTCCCTGCAGTACAATGTGGGTATTATGAAGGAGTGTCTTCTTCCCCCTACTGGAGGAGTAAAGTCCAGCAAGAGACACACTGTCTCCCAGGGGGGAGGGGAGGAAGAAGTGGGATGCAGAAAGAC
>NW_017729028.1:36058683-36059989 GCF_001723915.1 Gavialis gangeticus
TGGCAACAGATGGCAGTGGTGAATAAGGTAGCCCTGATTGGCTGCCCTGACTGCCCTCAGGCAGCCTGTTTCCCTGCAGTACAATGTGGGTATTATGAAGGAGTGTCTTCTTCCCCCTACTGGAGGAGTAAAGTCCAGCAAGAGACACACTGTCTCCCAGGGGGGAGGGGAGGAAGAAGTGGGATGCAGAAAGACTATGTTCTCTTCTGAGAGAAGCCATGGCATGCACAGATATTAACTGTCCTAGGAGAAACTCTCCTGGGAGTGATTTAACCTTGGTTGTTCCTGGCTTATTTTTCTCCTGGAGCAGCCATTTCTATTCTGATAGAAAAATCCTGAACATCTGTACCTTTGTGGTTTCTTGTGGCAGAACAGTGACTCTCCCAGGTTAATATAGATGTCTATATGTGGCCAGGGTCTCTTTCAACCTGCTCTGGCCTCCCTATGGGATACAGTATATAGGGAAAGACCCAGACTAAGCTACCCAAACCATTTATTCTTACAGGAAACCTGAAATGCTATAGCAGTGGCTTCCAAACTTTTTTTGCTGCTACCCTAAATCCAGGTTGTGATCCCCTCCACTGACTCACTCATGCCTGGGTCATGACCTGCAGTTGGGAACCACTGTGCTATAAGAGTCATCCCTTTATTGCAGTTCACTGTATAACTTTGCTTTCATGGTTCTTTATTTCCAGTGCAAAATACCATATATGTGAATTGTGGGCCTGATTTTGAAGTTACTGAATGGGTTTCTCTAGCCTGTGTTACACAGAAGGTCAGGCTATTTGATAACAATGCTCCCTTTTGGACTTAAAGTGTATGAAATTTCAACAATCAAATTCAATAAAATTGATTTTAATGAGCTTTTTAAAGTATTCATGAGGGGAAAAAGTGCCTCAGTTCACTAGAGAACTGAAGCTGAAAGCAACTCTTAAATTAATGCTTTATGGTGCTTGCCTTTTTGTTGATTGTAAAGGTTGTGACTTTATTGTATGTGTGTGTGTGTGTATGTGTCTCATTCCAAATGCCCATAATGAACAGATTTATTTAAAAAATAAAAAATAAACAAAACTGTTGTTTCTTTCCTTATTTATTATTTAATGACTGTAAAAACTCTTAAATGCTGTCAAATTTCAAAGCATGGAATAGGACAGCAGCATCCACCCGCAGGATAAGGTGTCAAGGATCTGGTGAATGATTCTTACTATAAGCTGGCTTCAACCCTCAAATGACTAGCTTCCAAAGGCTCCTTTCTCTCTACCACCTGCACAGATGATCTCTTGGGGGCGGCGGGGGGGGGGGGGGG
>NW_017729028.1:36060109-36067955 GCF_001723915.1 Gavialis gangeticus
CACACAAGATGGAAAGAGAAGATTGGAAACTCAAGCACTAATGTTGGAAAATAAAGGCTTAACTCCACTGAAGCTGCCAAAGCCCATAGTGTCAATCACATCACTATCTATTTTAGCAATTTGAGTTTTCTTAGCCCACAACAAAGCCTAGCACCACATTCTGTGAAGAACTTGCATCCAATTTGACTGAAATAATCCTGCTCATTCAGGAACACTTGTCTATCCACATGGCCCTAAAGTTCATGTATACAAGACCTAGAACAATTTAGATTTATGCAAGAATATGGAAAGAAAAAAAAAACCCTTTTGTGTCACTATTGGATGGTCAGCGCTCAGTGGATGCTGTGCTGATAGCCATCCCTATTCTCTTGGTTCCCTGGCATTCAGCTCTGAGATCTGAGAATTTGCTGTCTTGCCTGAGAGCTTGTCAGGAATGGGCTAAGGCATCATGAATCCTTCATGGAGGAGTTTAATCAAAAGAGTAATGATGAGAGTTTATATCTTCCTCAGGTAGCAATCAGACTTGCAGTAGTGTACAACTTGTCATGCCATTTGCAATTAAATAACTATACTTGGTTTTGGTCCTTTTTTTTTACATGAAGCCCATGCTCCTGGAAGCTTGTGAGTAGATTCAAACACAAATCTGAGGGTGTGGGGGGTTTGGTGGTGTGGTTCTACCTCCTCTTCTACTGCCTACTAGGTGCAATTACATGCAAAATTAATTGGAAGCAACACACTCTGGAACAGTTTGAACTAGAGTAAACTACTCCTGGGTGAAGCATCTACATGTGCACTCAGGACAGAAGCAATTTGAGCCAGGGCAGAACAGGCCTGGGCTGGCAGAGGACACAGGGGATGAGCCCCAGGCTCCAGGTGTTGGCATTGGGTGGCGAAGGGGCTGACTAGGGCACAAGAATGCTGAAAGTGTAGAGCCATGTGGCTAGGCAGCAGGCAGGAGTCTGGCCCCTGGATGGCTGGACTAACCACGTGCAATTTATGCCCATGGTCAGTGTCTACACATGTGTTTAATCTCATTAAATTACCCCAATGTAAGATAGTACTGTTTCTGACAGTATGATCTTATGCTGTTTTAAATTAGATTACTTCAGCCTAATACCATCTCATGTGTAGACAGTGACACTTTACTCTGCAGCCAGTTAGTCTATTGTGCAGTAAAGTGTATGTGTAGAAACAGCCACTGTGTAGCAAAATAAGCTGTCTCCTTCCCAGGCCAGCAGGGGCAGAGAGCAGGGCCAGGAAGGGGGAGCTCACTGTCCCCACTGCCATAATTCCTGGCCAAGCCCTGCACCTTGCACAACTACTCCCTGGAGCCAGAGCCCCCTAGGAACAGCCAGAACAGGGTTGGGGAATACCTGCCGTTGCTGCTGTCCATTGCTGAACCAGGCACAGGGGGAGCCCCAGGGCCGTTCATCCCCTACTGCAACTGGAAAGTAACTGCATGGGGTGCTCAGCTAAGATGAGGTTAGCTGTAGCAGTGGGCAGCTCCCCCCACCCTTCCTGTGCTTTCTCCCTGCCTGCCCACCAATAGCCTTGTCCTCAGAGCCTGCCCCTCCCCCCCCAACAATAAAGCTTCAGCAGCACTCTTATTTCCCACATCCCCATCTTAAAACCCCTAGATTTGCCTATGAGTAGATTAGAATCTCACCTTTTAAAATGTTTTAAATTACATTTTTAAACCTGGCAGTTGTAAAGTTTGAAAAAGCAACTTGGCTTCAAATGGTCAGAAATCAGAAGGCAATAAAAAGAACCTAAACAAAGTTTCTCCTTTTTTTGAGGCCTGATTCCTGAACCCTTGAGGTTGGCAACGCTTGCAAGGCAATTTTGTGGAAGCTTGGTTTTAACACTGTACTTCTGTCCATGTGCATAATCCACCACTCATTGCATACAGACATGTCAACCATGAACGTTTGCTGATGCTATTGAGACACAAGTTTTCTGTGAGGCTCATTAGTGGGCCATGTGTAGTATACCTCTTTGCCTGCTGGAGGCAGCAGGAGGTCATTTGGGAACTATATGCTCCATAGGAACCTTCCCAACTTAAATCCACTTTTTTTTTAAAAGAATGTGTATGAAATGTAAAAGAAGAAAAGAGAAAGCTGGAACAGAAGGGGGCAAGGATTTTGGAGTTCTTTCTCAACATGGGAACTTGGCATCCAGATGCCTCTGATGGCATTAAAAATCTCTCTCTCCAAAGATAGGAAACATCACAACTACCACTGTATATGCTGCCCACACCTCTTCCCAACTTTGTGAACGAATAGCCTCCTTTTGAATTAATACATAGGATAAAACCTAACCCCACTGAAGTCATTGGGGCTTTTGCAGGATTTCTCTTGCATCGTTTAATTCAGTGACTGTGTTATTTTTTTGGATGGGAGTTCTGCACATAATCATCTTCCAGGATGTGATTCGCTGTTACACATGATGGTGGCCTGAGGTGTAGGTTTCCTTTATATGTAATTATTTCACTTATTTTTACTTGCGTTTTTTTAATACCCTTTTTTTAAGCAACTAGGTATAAATGATAAGATTCAAAGTAAAATAATAGCCACACTTCAATAGAGCTAGACTATATTTGCTTATGTATTTGATCAATATGTGTCAGTGTTCTGCTACTGGAGTTACAGCATTTTCTAACGCTTAGTATAGTTCTCAATGAAGTGAATGTCACATCCCTTCATAACCTATTCTTGACTTTTCAGTGCCCACATGAGCCATGACATGTCTCCATCAACTTACAGAGTATGACACAAAATACTGCAGTATAAGAAACTGTATAAGACATTTCTAGGTTGTTTCTTATGTGATTTTTTCTGAAATGGAAATTGAGAGTCTGGTTGAGATTTTCAAAACTTAAGAGACAATTTGTTCCATGACTTTTGCTGATTTCAGGGGAAGTTATATGGCAAACCCTTCGAGTTGTCTTTACAACCTTAATCAAATTGCATGTTTCTCAGTTGTATTGATTCCTGTATGTATGAACTTCAAGGGTTCTTGATTCTCAGTACTTTTTATGTTATGCATCATGCTGTGTATTGTGAAAAAGGAAAGGTAGTTTCATGGGTAGCACAGAAGATTGTGACTCTAGGCAACTCTGCTGAGATCCTGGCTCAACCATGGACTTCCTGTGTGACTCTAGAAAAAATAATTAGTTTCTCTGTGCTTAATTTATTCATCGGTAAAAAAAACTGGGATTATGATCACTTTAATTCATATTAATATCACAGATCATTGAGGGGCAGTCAAGTTTTTCTGACCCACAAAACAGCCTTCATGGGTAAGACTGTGAGAGACCCAACTCAGAGTAACTAATAGCTGGGTGAGCAGAACATGCATCTAGCATAAGAGACTCACATTCAACCCCTTGTTCTGAATCGGGCAGAGCAGGGATTTGAACCTGCATTCCTCATGTCTAAGTGAACTTTTTAGACATCCGATGTGTCGCTATTCTTCAGGCTTCCCCTACTTTTGACTAGAAATTCCAATCTGGACTGAACACCCTTTCTCAAGGGAAGTTTGTCAAAAGTTGTACATACAAATGCAAAGTATTGGTGTTAAATAATCATTTCCCCATAAAAAAATGGTTCAAAGTAAGGTTGTCAAAGATACAGTCCTGAGCTAGATCCAGTCTGTGGAGGCTTATCCTCTGGCCACTGGTGCTGTCTGTGGGTCTACATCATATGAAGTTCCTGCTCCAGCCACTCTGGGCCCCCACTGCACACGAGGCTCACTCCAGCACTCCTCAGCTCCATGCCAGATTCAGCGGTGTATGCCAAAGTGGCCTCTGTTTGCAGTGTGGTCCTGGAGTGGTGGAACAGCTACTACATACAGCATGGCCCTGCAGCCCCTGAACAGAAGAGTGACTGCCATGTGCAGCGTTGCTCCAGAGTAGCCAAGTAGTGACATCCACTCTAGCCACTCCAGGACACATGCTGGATCCAGCATTCAGGGCTGGTCTGTTTTTCAGTCCACGCAACTGGCCCCATACCACTTATCCCATCATGGAGCAGGAAGAGTTTGATGGCCATTGTTTAAAAAATCCTGACAAGCTGGATATACATTTAATCAGGGTGGGTTGCTCAGATATAATGAGCACTGTTTAAGTTCCTAGTTAAATAGAGAGGATGGTCATAGAATTATAGAAAATAAGGGTTGAAAGGGATCTCAGGAGGTCACATGTAGTCCACCCTGCTGCTCAAAACAGGACCAGCCCCAACTAGATCATCCCAGCCAGGGCTTTGTTGAGCCTGGCTTTAAAAAAACTTCCAAGGGTGGAGATTCTGCCAACTTTCTAAGTGCTTCACTACCCTCCTAGTGAGAAAGGTTTCCCTTATATCCTACCTATACTTTCCTTGATGCAACTTGAGCCCATTGCTCCTTGCTCTGTCATCTGCCACCACTGAGAACAGTCCAGGTCCATCCTCTTTATAACCACCCATCAGGTAGTTGAAGGCTGCTATCAAATCCCACCTCAGTCTTCTCTTTTGCAAACTAAATAAGACCAGTTCCCTCAGCCTCATGTAGACATGCCCAGTTAATCTCTAAGGTACTGGTGTGACTAGGGTGGGGAGACTGGGGCAACCGCTCCAAACACTGACTTGTGGAGGGGGTGAAAAAAAATGACTGCTACTGCAGCCATGCCAGCTGCAGCCACTAAAGATAACTATTGCCCCTCTATATGGCAGCTGTTCCAGGCACCTAGCCATGTCGCTACTGCTCTGAGGTGCCACTCTACCCTGCCCCCTGCCTGGTTTTAGACTAACACGGCTAATCACCCCAGTCTAGGATTACAAATATGTGCCTTTCTGGTAGGAACCAAGCTTTTTTCCTTTTCAGTGAACTCAGCAGTTCTCAAGATTTCCACAGTTAATTTTCAGGCTTTCCTGTTTTAACAATGACACTGCTTAGCAGGCTTCTATTTTACCAAGCCATCTGCTCGTTCTTCTGGGGGCACCATGCCATTTTATCATCCAGTTCTTACAGTGTAAATGGGCAGAGATTCTCCTGCCACATCTTTTGATGGGGTTCAGCGTGCATTTCTTCTACAACACCACTAACGAATCTAGGGGGTGGAAATAGTGTTCCCATTCTTATCTGAGCCACAGATCCTTCCACAGCAGTTGCAGGACTTTCTGCAGAGCAGAGTGGGCTGTAGACTGGGATTGCTTTCCTTTTCTTTGCTGCACTCTCTCTTCTTTGCTTCTAAGGCAAGATGCTGTATGTCGAAGTCAGCAGCTGTTTGGTTGAGTCTGTGGCACCTTTGTCATCAGTCAGCAGCCAGTTCCTCCCAGATCTTGATGTCTGGTTTCTTGAGATATGCCTTCAGCATGTCCTTGAAGGATTTCCTTTGACTTCTGTGAGATCTCAGGCCTCAGCTCAGCTGGAAGGAGAGCACTTGGTTTGGGAGCTGAGAGCTGGGCATCTTCATACAACGTCTAGTTCAGAGAAGTTGATGCCAACCCAATGCCGGTAACATTGACTTCAGCAAGGATGCTGACATTTGTGCAGCAATCTTCCCGTTTGATGTGGAGGATTTTCTGGAGGGATTGTTGGTGATACTTTTTTAGGCTCTGTTCAGAATATATGGCCCCCCATACCACCGTTCCTGAGATCCTTACCACCTCAAATGTCCTTGTCTTCCCAAGAAGACATACAAAAAACTAGAACTCTCAGTTCCAAAATGATACCTTGTCTTCCCAACACACCAAAGAAGTAAAGAACTTCCATTAGCTATCTTTTTACATATGGGGAAACGATGGCCAAACACATTAAATCCTTTGTCCCAGGGTCTGTTGTAGGGGTGAAGAACCCATATCTTGGGAATCCCAGGTTGGTAGCATAATCAGTCAACCCTCGTTCTTTCATTTAACCTCAATGGAGTCAATTGATTTACAGCAGCAGCGGACCCAGATTTTGTTATTGGATATTATGCCTTTTTACATATTGTTCAAATTCTTCAGAGTCTTTTGTCTCCTATTTCCTCTCAATGCTATTGCTAAGAGTACTAGAGCAACTACACATTAAAACATCGCGCAAACTGTAGATAAAACATTAGAGCAAGTGTACTCCAAACAAAAAAAAAAAAATCCCATTTGTGAATGCAAACCAGCTTAAATTGCCATTATATATTTTGATGATTTTTTTAGCCTGTGGGTAATATCACTATAATTTGTAATGTGTAAGTTTTAATAAGTCAATTATAAACAAAATGTATGCTGCAAATCTCACTGCAGTAATAGCTTAATAAACAGGGCCTTTTTAAAAATCTTATCCTCAAAACAGAGTTAATGTACCATTCACCTAATTTATAATCAAAATGCTAAACAAAATTCAGCTTAACAGTTATAGCGTATCTAAGGTGTTTCATACCATTAACTTCATTCACCTAAAGGCAAGTCTGTTCTTTCTAACAGTAAGAGATAATAGGTGACAATAATTTTTATATGTGTATAAATGTATGTAGAATCATATATATAGTAGTTGCACATGCAAACACATGTGTGCTTTTATTAGCTGCTCTAGTGCCAATATAAAGGTTTTAGCCATATGTGCCATAGATGTCTAAATGATTCAGGTAAGAAGCCAGCAGTGAGTTATGTGTGCCATAAACTCAATCCCAGATAAGTACAACACAGCCATCTGGCATATCTCACTATGGTGTGTTGTACATGACAATTATGCTACAGGAAAACTATTTTTAAAGAATCTAAGTACGTGTATTTAAATGAATGTTTTTGGAATCTTTCTACTGGAAACGCTAAGCTCCTTATTACTACAGGTATGTCTATATTGCACCCCAATACTATCAGGAGTTTCCATACTCAAGTCTGCCCCCCCAAAGTCCATTCTTGATCACATGTGTCAAAATAAAGACTAAACTGAAGTAATTTTGGGGGTATCCTCTGCTGCCCTCTCAAGTTTTGTGAACTGTCGTCGGGACACCATCCCTGGGTGGTTTTTCTTCTTCTTTTCCAAATGTGATGTGTACTGGTGGGTGAGACATGTTTTTCCAAAGACATGGTATAAACCTGCAGCATTGCCATGGAAATGGTATAAACACACCTTATAAATCCATCTTGACAGAGCTTAGAAGAGGAGTGAGAATTACTCTAACTACTGTTTCTCTTGAAAGAAACCGCTATTTCACAGACTGATATATCAGACTTTTCCAAGCCTTGAAAACAATGCTGGGTCCATTTCAGAAGACAGAGGCTCCCTTTTCAGTCATAAAGAGATAAGAGTTAATGTTCCTAGACTTACAGAGACATACTTGGTTTTAGAACCATGATATAAAAAACTGTGTTGGCCCAGTCTGGACATAAGAAAACAACAGCAACAAAAAGGAAAAAAAATCATGGTTTGAAGGAGATGAAAGAACTAATTTGGGGGCAAATCCATTCAAAATCATTGTATTTGCACAGATTTCATAGATTTCATAGACATTAGGGCTGGAAGGGACGTCGGAAGATCATCGAATTCAGCCCCCCACCCGGAGGGCAGGAAGTTAGCTGGGGTAATAGGATCCCAGCAAGATAAGCATCCAATTTGCTCTTGAAGGTGTTTAATGTAGGTGCTTGAACCACATCTGATGGCAGGCTGTTCCAGACCTTGGGGGCTCGGACGGTAAAGAAATTCTTCCTTATGTCCAACCTGAAACGGTCTTGCAGCAGTTTATGACCATTCGACCTCGTCATCTCTTGGGGCGCTCTGATAAACAATCACTCTCCCAGATCCTGGTGGTCACCCCTGATAAACTTATAGGTGGCCATGAGATCATCCCTGAGCCTGCGCTTTTCCAGGCTAAAGAGCCCCATGGCTCTCAGCC
>NW_017729028.1:36067999-36080730 GCF_001723915.1 Gavialis gangeticus
TTTCCTCCCTTTCTTGAAGATCGGCAGCACATTGGCCTTCTTCCAGTCTTCAGGCACTACACCAGAGCGCCAGGAGTTTTCAAAGATCCGTGCCAGAGGCTGGGCTATGACGCTCGCCAGCTCCTTGAGTACCCTGGGGTGTAGATTGTCAGGGCCGGCTGACTTGAAGGTATCCAGCTTCTCAAGGGGTTCCTTCATGAGGTCAGCATTAATGGAGGGCAGGGGATCTCCCTCACCTGGACTGCCCTGTTCCGTGGTGGGCATGGGCGTCCCATGGGACTGATGAAAGACCGACACAAAGTACCCATCTAATAGGTTGGCTTTTTCCTGGGTGTCAGTTGTCAGTTGCCCCGTCTGGTTCAACATGGGTCCAATGTTGCCCTTGCTTTTCCTCCGGCTCCCCACATATCTGAAAAAGGACTTTTTATCGTCCTTGATGCTCGAAGTGAGTTGGAGTTCAGTTGCAGCCTTGGCTTTCCTGGTTTGCTCCCTGAAGGACCGGACCAGTGCAGAATAATCCTCCTTGGAGGTGAATCCTGTCCTCCATCCTTTGTAGGCTTTTCTTTTTAGCCTTAGGCGATCTGCTAGGTCCCTGGAGAGCAAGGGGGGTGCTGTGCCCTCTTGCTGCCTTTCCTTCCTCATTTACCTAAGCATCCCCCTGCCTGCACCAGTAGTTCCACTCGGATTGCTCATATGAATGAAAGTGGCAGGAAATCCAATATGAGAGCATGGGTAGAGAATGAGCAGAGCACAGAAGAGAGGTGTGAGATTAAGGGATAAAACAGTGAAAAATCACAAGATGACCACTGTTGTATAAATGCTTGGGGCCTGGTTCTGGAAGCACTGAGCACCTCCTAAGTGGTATTGTGCACCTTCAGTTTCCATTGAAAGCAGCCAAAGAGAAGAATGCCGAGCACCTTGCAGTACCAAGTCGATTCACAACAGCTGGTTAAATGACATAAATGCCTGTTGGCAAACCATTCACTAAATTACAAGCCAGCTTTTCATTCATGATCATTAGTTGATGTTTGTATGTAGTGGTACAAAAAGAATATCAGTCTGAGTGAACGTTTCCTGAAAATGAGTTGGGCTCTCTAGCTTAAAGTCATTTAACCACAAAGTGAACCTCAATGTGCTGCCAAAACACACATTGTTTATCATGTGGAAAAGAAACTGGTTCTAGCCATCCAATCAGCATGGCGATAATAGTATGCGACCACAATGACCAGCCATCTCAAAAATGCTGACAACTGAATTCGTGTCTGAGTACCTACTATACACGAAGTCAAGAAACATATTCTACAACTTGTGACTGATCCACAGGTGCAAATAACTGGGATTGAAGGAAGCATTTGAATATCTCTCAATATTGCACACATTTGTAAAAACCACAAACTGTTTGCAGATAATTTGTCAACAGAGAAAAAGGCCAAGTTGGTTGAATGAATTGCTCACAATGAATTACTCAACCATCCCTAATCTCTTCTTAGTTTCTTCTCATGATATATGCATATGTGGGTTTTTTTGGTTGTAGCTGTGTTGGTCTAAAGACATAGGCAGGCAAGCTTCTTCAAGTAGATGTGTGATATCTTTTATTAGACCAACTGACTAGCTGGAAAAAAAGTTATTAGCATGCATATATGGGCACACCCAGAGTTTATTTATGTATTCACAGTGGCTGTGTCTACACAAAACATTAAATGCACAGTAGACTAATTCAACTGTGCATTGTCACATCACAGCAAAAGCTGTGCTAATGTGCTAATGCACAGTAGAATTTGCCTATATTGCATTAATGTCACAAAATGTGTGCTGGCACTACTGTGCAGTAGCACTGATTATGGCACATTAATTTGGTACCTGTTATTACAGCACATTAATGAATGCATAGACATGCCTAGTATGTATAAAATGAGGGAAGAGACTAAAATGAAGTTGAGGCTGGAAGTAATTCTAGAGCAAGGGCCTTGTACTCCCAGTAAGAATTTGCAAAATTCATAGAACCATAGAAAGTTAGGGTTGGAAGGGACCTCAGGAGGTCAGATCTAGTCCAACCCCCTGCTCAAAGCAGGACCACCCCCAACTAGATCATCCTAGCCATGGCTTTGTTTAGCTGAGTTTTGAAAAACTTCAAGGATGGAGCTCTCACCACCTCTCTGGGTAACCTGTTCCACTGTTTTACTACCCTCCTAGTGAGATATTTTTTTCCTAATATCTAACCTAAACTTCCCTTGCTGCAACTTGAGACCATTGCTCCTTGTTCTGTCAATTCTCTCCTCCAGTTTGGTACCCAGTCCTAGGGGGGTGTCACAGGGCTCCCTTGCAACAGCTGCAAATCACCTATTAATATTGGTACACCCCTCTCTTGAAAAGGAGCAATTTTGCAATGCCATGAGCCCATTTTGCATGTGTTAAACTGCTTGAACATGTGCCTGCTCATCTTCTGACTGTACTTAATAAGTGTTAACTTGAACATGTGACTGCCTGTACTCCCACTGCAGTCAACAGGCAGAACTGCTTTAAGTTCAATAAGGCTGCAACTAATGATAAGTGTGGGAGAATGGTTGTCTAAGTTTGAATCTAAGGTTGCAAACAAATGCTGCGTTTGTGTCACCATAAACTTTTTTATGGCAGCACAAAGCCCAAGCAAACAGATGTTTGTCTTGCTGCAAGTGCCTACCATTGTCCCTGTGACCAAAGGTGGTAAACATGTGCTTTTTGACAGGAAAGTGAGGGCAGCCTAAAGCTGCCCATGCTCTCAAGCTACCCTGGACACGCGCTACTGGGGCTTAGGTTTTCCTGCTTGATGAAGCAGACCCTGGAAATCTCATAGCAGGAGATTCCCTGAGCACATGAATCATGCCTCTGTGCCCCAGATCAAGATGACAATGGCTGTGTCAATCAGTGAAGCATATCAGCTGTGCTGGGACACATTCCAGCACAGCTGGTCCCACTGCAAGGACAATGCTTATTTATAGCCTTAATGCACATCTGAGAGTAAACACTCATAATCTAATAGTGCGAGAGCGTGAACCAAGTGGCAGGCTGGTCTACTATATTTTGGAGTCCCTTTTCAAGCAGGATGGAAAGGATGGGGCTTCTGTATGAGAACAGTGCTATGGTTAAGGCCCTCTGAATATTGGATGTGCCAAGGTGGTGAAGAAGATGCACCCAATGAACTGGAGCACCTGCAGGTGTTTTGTCCATTTGAGATTAAATGTGATACTTTTAGCATGTGTCTTTCCCCTAGCACACTCCAAAGTATGTTGGTGAGAACAAGCTACCTAGACCTAGACATGTCTCTTATGTGTGATCCTCAAAACAGCTGCAGTTAGGCAAGTGAAAAGGATGGGAAAAGATTCAAGTCTTGAGCACGCTCCACATAAAAGCATTAAGGAGCCTGACGAGTGACTTCTCATCCTTGTGCCCTAAGACATTTTAAAATATAATTAGAGGGGTCACATCCTCCTGCTTGTTTCCAAATAGCTAAAGCAATAGGGTTGTGATACTGACTGGGATCCAGGGGTGTTTTTCCAATGTCCCCTAATACGTCTATGATTGGAGGTGGAAGCATTGTCATGGTCAACAGGATTAAATGCTACAGACAGGTCCAAAGCAATGAATACAGCTGTCCCTGCTTCTTGAAGAAGGTGGCCATCAGAAATGCCTCAAGTTTTATCACCTCCTTTGAAACCGAGCTGGGAGAAGTCCAGGATTTAGGCACTCAGTTGCCTATTGTAAACTATTGAAACCTGCTAAGCCAGTTACTTTGCTTTAGAAGGGGATGTAGAATATCAAGCAGAACCTGGATAATTTTTATTAGATCATGAGTCTGAATCACTGACAGTGACTAAGATCCCTTCCAGAACCTCTAGAGTATTGCTTTAGATGTAACGGTTTTTTGATATAGGAGAGCCTTTTTTTACCTGACTAGGAACATGGCTGATTGGGGCTGTCCAGAGAGGACATGCGAGATTCTGGATGACAGCTCCTTTCAGGCAGAGCTGACTTCTGGGGAACTTCAGGAGTAATTTGGATTGACAATCAATTCCGCAGGGCGCATCTACACGTTCATTAATGTTCACTAAATTTAGTACCTCCATTGTGAGGTACTAGAAAAAGTTGCATTACTCTATTTTAATGCGCATTAGTGAAAGTGCATGATGGATTTTTGTGATGCTAATGTAGGCTAATGCACATTAAAGTGCACATGTAGATGCACCTGTTGCATGGAAAAGTCCTGCAGAGAAGTTAAGCTGTGATGTGACAGTGGCAATTCAAAAAGGGTTGTAAGGATCACGCCATAGGTGTCTGGTCTAGTAGTTATGCCACTGGGGAAGGAAAGCAAGGGGCAGAATCCAAACCACAGGCCTAGTCAAAGCTCAGGCATCAGAGACCAAATTAGCAAAGCCAAGCAAAGTTCCCAAAAGCAAAAGCCAGAGTCCAGAGGAAGAGCTGAGTAGGATCAGAGCCATAAAACCAGAGAACACCAGGTCCAGAGAGGCTTCCAACAGCAGACCTTCAGGCAGAACTGCTGGCTGGCTTGCAGTCTGCTGCCACAGGTGGACTTAAACTGGGGGGCTGATCTCCCAGCAGGAAGCCCCAACAGTGGCCAGCTGGTTCATCAGCTGGGGTAGGGCTGCCAGTTACAGACTCAGGAAAGTTTGACCAATTAAGCAATTTTTCCTGGCTGGGCTGTCTCTTAGAAACCCAGACAAGTGCAGGAGAGCACCTTGGAGACTAGCTGGTGCAGAAAAGCAAAAGCTTTCATAAACGACTGCCTACTTTGTTAAATGCTAGACAGTCACCTGTGAAAGCTTATGCCTTCCTGAATGAGTTATTTTCTAAGGTGCCATCCTACCCTACTTTGCCCTCTACCTGACTTCAGACTAACGTGGACAGCTACCTGCCTGGCAATGAGAAAGACTGATTCATGCTTCATGATTCATGCTTAAATAATAAAAGAATTATTTCATGCTTCTGGAAGCATGAAATAAAATTTCAGGAAATCCCTTTTTCTGGAATTTATCTGAGGGTACCCACATTTTCTACCTGCCTCTTGTGCTGCACATAAACTATGCACTTTAGCCATCGCTGGTGGTGATTTGAATGTGACACTTTTTGATCGAGGAGAGCCTTTTTTACCTGACTAGGGAACATCCACTATATGATTCCCAATCAGAATGAAGATCTACTTCTTTAGTAGTGCCTAAGAAAAGGAAAGGTGAAAAGTGGAAAGATGGTACCACTTCCAAAATGCAAACCCTGATAAACAAAGAAATACAGGGTGAAATGGCAACTTGGCATAACAGGCCAGAATACCCGTTCCGCCACTGCTCACAGAAACTCTGGGCATAATTTAAGTTCTTGCTATTGAGGCGCTGAAAGCACCCTCTTGACTTTCTGTGGGGTCAGATGTGATCCTCTTTTCATGGGCGCAACCCTTTTTGAAGTTGGATCAGTTCAACGAAACTTTATTGGCATCCCAAATTCTATACACACTTGCAAAGGTACAGGGATGTGTGGGGAGGAGTACAGGGTGTGGAGGGAGAAGCAAGACCCTCTTGTGTGTGCTTTGCTCAGAACAGGGTTACACAGTGAGCTGTGCGGTTTGACCCTTCTGCTGCTGGCCACACTCAATCCCACTCTCGGCCAAAGGACTGGTGCTGGTTGCTATATAAAAACCTCTGAGATAAATAAATGAGAGCAAAATTAGATCCAATACCTCATTCCCTTCCCTTGTCTCTTGTATTCCTTCTATCTTTTTCCCTTAAGCTTACACAAGAAAACTGGAGCAGTTAATACCACAAATCATAGGTAATTCTTTTTGACACTTGCAAAGCATGCCAGGCTTGCCAGCCTGGCTTTCCAAAGTATGCCATCTACCAGCTATGAAACCATCCTTCACTCCATCAGTAACACACACACACACACACACGCACGCACACGCACACGCACCACCACCACCACCAAAAGAGACATGGGCATTATACAGTACACTTTCCATGGCTGTACCATATTTCATTTCATCTTGCCATGGAGATCCACTGCCTCTAATTAGCTCATCCAGCTCCGCTTGCTTATTTTTGGGGGAATGAGACATTTATTCCTGGGTAACGTTCATTAAAACTTGTAGCTAGTTTGTTTATTTAATCCAAATGACAACACTTGCCCCCTCCTTCTCCCCACCCAACCTGTCACTGTGCTGTGCATACACATATAGGGGGTAGGTAATTATACAGTGCATTACAAATGAGCTTTTAAAGCCAGGATGCAAATTAGGAATGTAAATGCGGCTTCTAAATTGGCTATGTTAATACAAAATATGATTCTTTCTAATAGAGTGGAAGTAAGCCCCAGTGGTATTGATCTTTCTCTTTTTTCTTTAAACCCCCTAGTTAAGCAGCCCAGTGCCTTTTCACCTCCCCTTGCTGAGACTCATCTGGTCAAGCAGAACTCTTTCCCCTTATTTGCCTGCACAAATCATGAGCACTAAATGAAGCGAGTAATTTGGTGCATTGTTGGGGGGAGGGGGAGAGGGGGGGCAGCTGACAGTGAATGGTGTCAGCTGCAGAGGCAGCAGAAAAAGCCGACATCTTAATAAAACAGCCTCGGGCAAAATCCCATTAAAGCCTTCAGAAGCTTGTTTCCCTGCAGTTGAGCAGGTAGGCGTCGTGCACTGCGTGGCAGCCCTGAGTGCTCTCTGGGAGCCCAGTTCAAAAAAAAAAAATTGAGTGCTTTTCCCCCCCCTTCTCTAAATCATCCACCAGCCTCACTCCTCAGAGTCATTTGCAAGGCAGAGAGAAAGGGAGAGGGGAGAAAGCGTGTGCCTTGATGTGGAGGGACTAAGTGCCTGTGCAGTGGCAGGAGTGGATAGCGAGCTGTGCTCGTCCATTAACGATGTAGTGCAGACCTCGGGCTGACCTTTGGAGAAGAGTGGGAGCAGGCGGGACATGGGCAGAATGACAATGAGGAACGGGGCACCAGCTCATCTCATTGTTTAGCTGCTTCTATCACTCTGGGCACAAAGTTTGCAAGGCAGCAACTTGGCTGTGCTGCCTGCGACTGGGGTGTGAGCGTGCGGTGGCTTGGGATGTTAAGCGGTTGTCTCTCCAAACCTCCTCGATCCTTTAAAATTAAGCATAGACTGACATCCATTGGCAAAGCCGGATTTCCAGACAGGCCTTGCTGGGTTATCAGCCTGTGTTTCCAGTAGCGTGGCCCGGCTTACTCTTATTCGTGTTGACTGTCTGTACTGAAGTCAAGCTGAGGAGCCTCTGGCAGGAACCAGGGCCCCATCATGCTAGGCACTGTACAAACCCAGGCATCATTTCTTGCTGCAAAGTGTTTGTAATGTAATCTGAAAAATAAGCTGTCCCTCTTTTCCATTTTAACCACTGAATTTATTGTGGATTTTTTGCCCACAGAGCAATATGACATGGTCTACATACCTTGATTACTTTCCTCTGTGCTTTTGAGTTTTGCCAAATAAAACCATTGCATGCTAATGTTTCCAGAAATTTAGCAGTGCTTCAAGAGACCATCTTCGTGCATGAGCTTGGATTTCCCAGGAAGATCCCATTTGGAGAATGAATAAGCAATTACCACTGCACTGTCTGAACAATTATGAGCCCCCACAATATTTCTTAGCTGATCAAGCTCTTTAATAAAGTATAGTCAAGTATATTGTGTAATAAGCTGTTAGACAGTGTATATTTGAAAGACAGTTAAGCTATCTTAATTTCAGAAAAGACACATTAATACATCTTAAGCTAATTGTACTTTTGTATAGTGCATTTAACAGTTGACTTGTCACTTAATGGAAAGAAATAAGGATTTCTATCGTTAAGTGATGTTAACTCTTTTCAAGTATTCTCCATCGAATAAATCTTTCTGTGCTAAAAGTGAATTTCCCAGGTTTATTTAGGGTGTGGAAAAAACAAGTTACCCTGTTGTAATAGACTTGACACTGATGTAAATATGTAGCAGACAGATGATACAAAAACCTAAACCAGAATAGCTTCTCCCATTCCACTGAAGAATTATCAGGGCTAAAACTCTAATGGTGTAAGTGATGCTACTTTAGGTGCCATTTGTTCACATATATCCCCATTACTAATGGAAAATATGCTGTTATTGGCTGTCTTGCCACCTAGAAGTGAGAAAGAGTATGGAAGGGTGTTCATTTGAAGGGGTAAGAATCTCCAGGAAATGTGCTGTAAAAACATAGAGGGGATTGTGTGTTTAGCTGTTCAAGTGCCCAGTCATCTGGAGTGCCACAGAGGATGGCAAGAGCATAGGTTGCCAGCACTCCACACAAACGGAACTAGTGTGCAGTGATCCCAGCGTGCTTTGCTAGGGCACCTGTCTGCAGAGGTTCCCAAGGACAGCTGAGTATAGAAGAAAGTGCTGATTGGCTGGCTGACTGGAGAACCATACCCATCCTGGGAATCCTTGATGCCACCTGGACTGAGCCGCAATGAGTGTGGTCAGTGTCTGCTGCCAAAGGCTGGTCAGTTTCACTTCCAGCCCATAATGAATCCCCGCCACCCATGTTCTCTGTGGCTAAGTACAGACAGTCAAAAAGCCTGAGGCTGAATTGATTCACTCTTTGCAGCTTAGTCTAAACTGCAGAGATTAAAATGAAGCGGAAGTTAACAGACATTAAGGAAATGTAGCCACATGCCTGCAGTGGCTCAGACCAGAAGCCAGGAGGCACTAGAGAACAGCTCTCTGGCATGTCCAGTCTGGGCTGTGTGTTTGCTTCCTTTTCCTGTGGCCCTGAGGTTTCTGGGATTTGTACTCCAAAATCACACCAGCAGGACTCTGCAGGTTTGCTCATCACTTCCTCTTCCTGCTTCCAGGTACCTCTGGGATTTGTAGTCTACAGTCACAACCAGCAATAAGGTTGAGCAGGGGAAGGGGTGTTTAACCCCCCTCCCTGGCCCCGGAACCCAGCTGGGGTTTGCCCGGGGGGGGCACATCCCTTGCCCCTTGCAGACTGGGCTGCATCCCCAGCCAGGCTTGTCCCCTCCTCCCCCCCACCCTGCCTTTGTCAGCCAGCTGTCACTGCTCCAGCTAGGCAGCAGAGGGACAGGGCCAGGCCTGTTCTCTGGAGCAGTCAGCACAGCACAGCCCAGGGCTGAAAAGCATGCTGGGATGCTGGAGGACTCTGGTTTAACTTGAGCCAGGAAGGGGTCTGGGACAGAAGTTTCGTAAACCAGTTTGACCCAAATCAATTAAGTCTAATACTACACTCAACCAGATTAATCTTAAGCCAGTTTCAGCCATTTTGAAATTGGTTTATGTGCACTGAGCTTCTGTTCTCTTCCAGGTTTAAACCAGCTCTAAGCCAGTTTATGTGTAACTTCTGTCCCTAGCCTGTAACGCCTGAATCTGCCAGCACAAAGTCAAGGCCTGTCATTGCTTCCTCAGATAGCTTGTTCAGCTCCTGGATGAGCTGGTGTGTAGTGCCACATACATCTACACCAATACAACCAAGGCCCTGGCCACAGAACCTCTGGTTCACAGGTGTCCTTGGTTATCCAATGAGTGCTGGGACCATGATTCACCCACTTTAACAACCCAGGGGAGGTCAACAGCAGGGAAAGGATGCTGATGCCCTTGAAGAGACTTCACCAGCCAAACACATGGGACTTGAGTGCTGTCACAACCTCTCAGGCTCACAGCACTTGTGGTATGGTGCCCAGTCCCAGTTCTTGCCTGACTGTGCAGCACTGTATGAAGCACATGGTCATCTCCCTGGCTTAAGATGATACTGCTCTGCGGGGGTCTAATGCTTCCCCCATTTTAGGAAGGGAACTGAAGACTCTCCCTTTCCTCCCTGCCATGTTTTTTAATATTTATGGCAACCAGTCACCACATAAAGCTCAGGTACACCTCCCATTCTGACACCCTTTTTGCTTCAAGAGAGGGGAAGATGGGTCTCTCCTTAACCCCCACCATAGGTTTTCAGAATTGCATCAACCAATCACTGCATGAAGTACACAATAACCTCCTAGCTATGCCACCTGCAGAACCATTGCTGTGTCTTCACCCCACAGAACTCTAATCCTTAAGGGGAGGCACTGAAGAGTGTTCCCTTTGCTTTGGCCATTTTTTTCAATACTGCAGTACCTACACATGAGGTCAGCCAGCCCTGAGTTCTTGCTTTGTGCCCTTGCTTGGCTTGTAGATAATGCTAGAGATGCTGACATGCCAGGAACAGCTATGTTTTTTATGGCAGGAGTGTTTGGGAGGTGCTGTAATTTGTGGGCAGGAAAGATTTTTTTTCTTCTTCACAGAGAACAAACTTACTGAGCAGCAGGTCCACAAAGAGTGTGTCTAGACGTTCATTAATGCACCATAATTACTGCACATTATGTTCAATACATGGTTAGCCAAGTACTAAATCAATGCACAGTAATGTGCGCTACTGCACAGTAGTGCCAGCGCATGGCTATTTAGTGAGATACTTACTGAGCAGTGGCCTAACATTACTGCACAGTAGTATATTAGCAAGGTTTTTGCCCAGCACCCTACTGCACAGTGTTAGGCTACTGTGGAGTTAGCATCTCATGTAGATGCACCCATAGAGACCTGTGAACCCAGCTCTACTTCCCTGGGCCAGTAGATTTTGGCATGACAGACAGACTTCCTGGAGCTGTGATGGGAAAGAGCAAGGAGTAAAGGCTTCCCCAGGATGCTGGAAGACTGAGCCACTCCCAGTGGTCTACCCATAATTGTGCAGGCATCGTAAGCAGTGACAGAGATTACTGCACTGCCAAGAAGATGCTGTTGGAAAGAGCTAACATTTTGTTGTGGAATTGCCATGGGGTTTTTTCACGGCAAAACACTTCAATAGATGTATGCCCACTTTTCGCAATGCTAAAAGAGTGTATTTCTTGCTATAAATGCAATGCGTGCCCATAGCCACAGTAATAGCAACCCACTCAATGCAGTTTCCTGGGGTAGCTATAGATATTTCAGGTTCTGATCCTAATGTAATTTATACTAGTATACCAAACAGATGTAAACCCTACCAGAGCATGTTCTTATCTGTCCCTGTCCTTATATTTGGTGGTGTTCTTTTAAAGACAGGTGAGCATTTACACGTTTGTCAATAGTTGTGTAGTTCTGTATAATTCACCTGAAAGTATGCTAGGTAGTAGTAGTAGTAGTACTAACCAGAAACAATTTTTTCCAATGAACTTCCTCAAATATTTTTCTTTTATTTCTCTTTGCTGATACAATGGAAGACTAGGTAATCATCATGATGACAGGAACACCCCCTGCTTCAAACACCAGTATGCCCATCTCAAAGTTTTTTTAATAAATCTAGTTTCTAGAGATGTTTCCTGTTTTGGGTGAAGGTAGGAAAGATGAAGATAAGGAGAAGAGACATGCACTTTTGTGGGGGACTGCATCTTCTGCTGTTTGGTAATAAACTGGAAATCCTGTTCCAGATGAGAAAGTATTTCTAATAATGACAGTGAATAAGAGTTATGAAAATGAGAACACTATTTACATGTTTAAATTATGTTAGCCTTTCTAAACTGTTAAGGGACTAAGTTCAAGCCAGATATAAATAGAAGCAACTTCATTGCTTTTATTGGAGGTTAAACTGAGTCTGAGCTTTACCCCAGAGCTGGAAAATCTCAAATTGTTCTTGTTCTGTGAACTTTTCCTCCTACTTTTTTCCCCTTTTCTCTCTGTCCTTCTTTATCTGTGTTCCTTCCTTCCTTTCCCTCTCTCATCCTTAGTCTCTTGTCTGTCTCACTGTATATTTTATACTGTGCTTTTTACTCAGATGAATCCCAAAGTGCTTTGCAGCCTGCCTATATAAAGTCTAACTCTGCCTTGCATGTATACATCTATTGTCAAGAGTTTGAACAAATGGGATAGCACATCTGCTTTGGAAATACAGCCACCTCTGAGGTGGAGCATGGTAGCCATTCTCCCTAAACATATGCAATGGGTCTCATGAGGGAAAATGAAATTATCCTTTCAGCTGAAAATATCCCTCAGGCAGGCACAATGCAAGATGGGATTTGAACAGTTAACACTTCTTTAAATATGTGACTTGGGACTGTGACCAGAAATTCTGAAACACTCATTCAATTATCTACCTATTGGACCTGTTAAAGGCAAATAGAAACTACATAAAGTGTTTCCTCCTTTAAAAAAAAATGCAGTCTAGACTTCAGAGGTTAAAAAGCACAAATAGAGATAAATCACAGATGGGGAATGGATTCTTCATCAGTACCAGCCTACCTAGATGGTGATCTCTGAAATAAGAATAAACTCAAAAAAGCAAGCCTATAAAAAGTGGAAACTTGTTCATAGTACTAGGGAAGAGTATAGAAGTATTGCAGGGACATGTAGGAAGAAAATTAGGAAGATCAAGGCATGATTTGAGATGCATCTGGCAAGGGGCATAAAGGTAATAAAAAAGGATTCTATGAGTATTAGGGCTGAGCGATGCTTCGGTTCCTGATTCAATTTGGTGGAGATTCAGCCTATTTGGTAACTGAATAGTCAAATCCAAATCAAATCAGAGGACCATTTAATCTCTCCAAAACAAATCTGAAGCCTCAGTAAGGACCTGAACTGCCACCTCCCTGCTGGGCCCCCTTCGGCCCCTGGGGGAGGCTCACCTGGGCCTAGAGTGAGTGAGGATTTAGTTAGGGAGCTTCTGGAGGGGCTGGATGTTTTTAAGTCAGCCGGCCCGG
>NW_017729028.1:36085730-36151534 GCF_001723915.1 Gavialis gangeticus
TCTTGTGGCCTGTTATAAACTGGTTAGGGGGGATCAGCAGGCGCTGGGGGAGTCCCTGTTCCCCCGAGCGCTGCAAGGAGTGACCAGGAACAACGGTCACAAGCTGGCGGAGGGAAGGTTTAAGTTGGACATCAGGAGGTGCTACTTCATGGTCAGGGCGGCTAGGGTCTAGAACCAGCTTCCAAGTGAGGTGGTGCAGGCTCCCACCCTGGGGGTTTTTAAGAGGAGGTTGGATGACCACCTTACTGGGGTCATCTGACCCCAGTGCTCTTTCCTGCCATGGCAGGGGGTCGGACTAGATGATCTTCTCAGGTCCCTTCCGACCCTAGAAACTATGAAACTATGAATTGATTCGGAGAGATGCAGAAAGACGAAGTACTTCCAGTCCACTACCAGGTTTGCTGCTGAGCACACAGAGGCCCCCCACTGTCCCCCCTGCACTGCTGTGGAATGCTCCATGCACCCCAGCAATACAGCAACCATAAGCCACACCTGCTACCTCAAAGTATGTAGAAAAAACTTTTAAAACTGTGTCTATGTCCAAATCACTGATTCTCTGAATCAGCATCGAATCTTCAGATGGGTATGTCAAATGAATATGTCAAAAGTAAGAGGAAGACCAGAGAAACCTCAGGTTTCTTAAACAATGTGAAATGCAATCCATTTATGGGTGATGCAGAAAAGGCTGAAATATTTTATGCCTTCTTTATTCCAGTCATCACAAATAGGGGCAGCTACCAGATGATGAGTGTACTGACAGAAAAGATAGGGAAGAAGACAAGCATATTAGAGTAGTAGAAGAATAGATTAGGGATTACTTAGAGAAGTTCAGTGCTTTCAAATTGTCAGGGCTGGGTGGGATGCACCCAAGGTTACTTAAGCAATTGTCTAAGGTAATTTCAGATCCATTAGCTATTCTCTTTGAGCACTTATGGAAGCTGAGGTCTTAGAGGATTAGAAAATGGTAAATATAGTATCCATCTTTAAGAAAGGGAAGAAGGAGGATCTGAGGAATTACAAACCAGCCTGATCTTAATAGCTGAAAAGAACTTGAATCATGTCTTCAAGGAGCCCGTTATGAAGCACCTAGAGGAGAACAAGGTGATAAGGAAGAGCTATCATGGATTAACCAAAACCAAGTCATGACCAACCTCATTTCCTTCTATGATAAAGTGACAAGATCTATGGAAGGGAGAGAGAAGTAGATGTGATATAACTTCACCTTTAGTAAGGCTTTTGATCCTGCCTCCCATGTCATTCTCATTAAAATCCTAAGAAATACAGACAAGATGAGAGTACTGTATGATAAATATATAACCGTTTGGATCATTGTACTCAGTGAGTAGTCCTCAATGGGTTAATGTCCAGTTGGGAGGAGGTATCAAGCAGAGTTTCCTAGGAGTCTGTCCAGGATCCAGTATTGTTTAATATGTTCATTAAAGATGTGGATGATGGGACTGAGTGCATGCTCAACACATTTGTGGATGACAACAAAGTTGGGTAGAGTCGCAGATACTCCAGAGGGAGGACCTAGAATGCAGAATGACCTGGGTAGGCTGGAAAAATGGTTTATAATCAATCATATGAGATTCAACAAAGATGAGTGCAAATCTTGCACTTAGGATAGAATAATTATATGCACACAGACTGAGGAATGGCTAGTTAGGATGCAGTAGTGCG
Organism: Gavialis gangeticus; assembly: GCF_001723915.1. NCBI lineage: Eukaryota > Metazoa > Chordata > Crocodylia > Gavialidae > Gavialis > Gavialis gangeticus. The sequence goes on from NW_017729028.1 coordinate 36,087,411, forward strand.
GAGAAGGACTTGGGTGTTGTGGTAGACCATAAAATGAATATGAGCCAACAGTGTGCTCTTGTTGCAAAAAAGCAACAGTAGCAGCATCACACTGGGTTGTATTAACAGTCATGTCCCCTGCAAATCAAGAGAAATATTTTTTTTGTTTTATAATTATTAATGAGGCCTCATCTGGGTTTCTGTGTCCAGGTTTGGGCTCTACTCTTCAAGAAGGATATAGATTATTTGGAAAGAGTGCAGCAAAGAACAGCACAAATAATTAAGAGCCTGGGAGGCAAGACGTATGAGAAAAGGCTGAAAGAATTTGGGTTATTTAATCTGGAGAAGAGAAGACTGAAGAAGGGATTTGATAGCAACCTTCAAATACCTGAAGGGGAATTACAGAGAGGATAGAGATGGGCTTTTCTCTGTGGCTGTAGGGGACAGGGCTAGGAGCAATACCTCAAGCTTCAGCAGGGGAAAATTAGGTTGGAGATTAGGAGGAACATTCTGACTAAAATAGCAGCTGCTTTTTTTTGTCCCTCCCCTCCCTCCTCTCAAGTCAGTGCCTGGGGCAGTTGCCAGTTTTCCCTGTCTTTCCCACCCCCCTCGCCCCAGTTACACCACTGGGAACAGCCTACCTAAATAAATGGTCACATATTCCTCTTTGGAAGTTTTCAGGAGCCAGTTGGACAGACACTTGGCTGCTATGGTTTAGCTAGATGACACTCATGAGGTCCTGTCAAGTTCTACTTTCCTATGATCACATGATTTTCTTACACCCTTGGATTCTGGTATTACAGTGAATCTCACAATATATATATGATTAGTTTAGTAGTTAGTATATATATGATCAATGTAGTTTTTATTTTAGTCCTTTGAATTGCCTGCAAGATTTTGTAAGGACAGTACTTGTTCAAGGACTTCATGTAGTTATAGAATCACAGAATCATAGAATCAATGAGTTGGAAGGGACCTAGACAAATCATCTAGTCCGACCCGCTGCCATGGGCAGGAAGGAGCACTGGTGATGGCAGGGGTCATAAGACCCCAGCCAGGTGCCTATCCAGTCTCCTCTTGATGAGGAATTATGGAATTATATTATGGGGGGAAAAACTTGTACTTGAAAATGTGGAGTCAACTCATATTCAGTTGATTTATAATCAGCATAATATGAAGGAAGAAGACATACACATGACTTGCATCTGTTTCTGTTCTCTATCCTTCCTGTTTCTAGGAATTTGCTTTTATGCTCTTTATTGTAGATGTTCCTTTGCATAGATCTTCATCAGAAGGCAGAATTTTGAGGGATAAAACTTCCTGTCCATGCACCATGAAGGAATGGAAACTACAGGGAATTTTGAAATGGGTAACATTCAATAGGCAGCTGCAAATAATCACACTGATCAGTACTAGGTTTTAGGATCTATCTAGTGCAGATCTTTGCTTAGCATATAAGATCTCCCAAACCACAGTAGTAAAAGTAATGACAGGTAGCTATCCATGTTAGTCTGAATTTAGGAAAAGGAAGGGCAGTGTGTGTAGCCGTGTCTATGTGGCATAGGTGCCATGCTTCACAGCAGTGTCCTACACAACACTGTTCTCCTTGTGGGAGGCTATTGTGTAAACAGAAGTGGTATAGCTACATCAGCATGGCACCTTTGGAGGATAAATCACAAGTGTCAAGTGACTGTCATCTAGACTGCCCCCAGCTTCATTAACCCACTCTCAGACCCAGATGGACATGGCTTTATAATAAGAAACCCTAGCTCTGTTACCAGGAAGCAGAGAGACCTTTTAAAGGGAACCCTAGGCCTTTATCAGGAAGCACAGCAGCCCCTTTAAATCCAAAGCCTTCTGGGCACACCTGTCCAGTCAAGCAGGGGTTAAGGATCGAGCCCTGCCAGCTGGTCAGGTTACAGGAAGGGAAAAGCCAGAACCATATAAACCTCAAGTGGAGAAGGCCAGGTAGGCAGCAAAGAGGGAGACTCCCAATGACTATGGAGAAGCTGCGGCAGCCTCCTTGGGAGGAATGTGCTATGCTTTGAGAAAGAAGCACAATCACATGTAAGTGCGCAGTTTGCTTCTCTTATTTTTATTTGTGTTATATGGCCATAGGGGCCTATGGTTCATGTTTAATGTTAAGGCCAGTGGTTTCTGGAGGAGGCTGTAGGGGAGGAGGAGGTCTTATTAGCACCAAGGCCACCATGGTAGAGGGCTCAACAAGTCCTGCTGCACTAGGGGTACAGACTAGGACCACAAGCCCAGAGTCACTTAAATGGAAGATAGGAGCCTTGAAGCCAGGTTCTAGTGAGTGGATTTAGACAAACAGTCCTAACTACAGAAAGAGGGGCAACGCTGGAGGAAACTGAGGCCCCAACAGCCTGGTGCCACAGGGGCACAGTGTAGAAGGTCCAGTAGACCTGGTTTCTTAGAGAGTATGAAATGGAGGGCCGTGAGCCCAAGTGGGTTAGAGAGCTAGAGCCTCAGAGTCAAGCCCTGCTTAGTGGGTTTTAACTGACAGGCCTAGCTAGAGAGAGAAGGGGTAAGCCTACAAATGCTGAGACCCCCAACATAAAGAGAAAATTATAAAACATCTGAGAGGCATGGAGCACGTCAAGGGAAGATAGGAGCATGCATTTTGCCCTTAAGGCAACAGCTCATTATCCTACAGGTGGTGAGCCTAAAGCCTGTCTGGGAACCTCCCTCTTTTTAAGAACCAAATAACAGCAAGTTGTGACAGGAGAGTAAAGTGGGGGAAGCTGATCCCCAGGGGAGGAAAATACAGCAAGACTTGATGGGTGCCCACTCACCAGCCAAAAAACCCGCCAAAATGAAGCCAAAGATGGCACCCTGTTGCTTGCTCCAATTCAGAGAGTAATGAAGCTTGCCTATGGATGCTTCTCTGCTGAAGAGTAAGTTTACCGTGTAGTCACAACATGTGTACAAATATACATGTTTATTTATAGAAATATACTCTTCCACCGTGAGAACTTAAAAGTGGTTGGTTGGTTAGTTGGTTGGCTGATTGGCTTTGCCAGAAAAGTCAAATATGCTTTTAAAATGTATTTTTTAAAGTAGGGGGTACAGTGATGTTGTGCCCATGTGAGAGGCAAGGATTTTTGCAGGGGTGATATTTTTTATGAGGCCAGTTGCATAATTGGGAGAGATCTTAGACAACCATTCAAGCATGAGATATCCTTCCATCCTTTTTTAAAGCATTTAATGACAGAATAAAAAAGAGCACTCTGTTGCACATTCCATGGTAACACTTCATTCAGGGTTCAGCACTTAGTGAAGAGGCAAGAAGGAGCCAGCCCAGATCGGTACCAGCCTTCAAAGTTAATAGAAGCAGCAGAAATCCCAACAAAACAAGCGAGGAGACTGCTTGCAGGAATATTGATATGTATGAATATCTGTATGTCTCTGCACTTCACCTGCCTTTTAGGTGATAGATCTTACAAACAAAACCTTCATACATAATCATATCAAATACATAGAAGGAAGCACCAAAAAGACCTAGCTCCCTTCTTGCATCCTCATAAGCATTCAAGAAAAAGACCTGCAGTAAGCACAGACCACAATGAAACTGCTGAAAGTAAATAACAGCAATAAAAAATCCAAATAAAACACTGGAATGATATAAGAATGGGGATAGAAGATAATAAAGGCCCCAACCTTGTAAATATATAGTCATGTAGCAGTTAGTTTGTCAGGGGGATTTCAAGGTGATAGCCAATGAAAGTACAGAAAATTGTATACTCTGCTGAGCAATAACCATGCAGTCACTGTAAATTTGTGATCTGATTAGTTGGGGCAATTCCATTCTGGTATGTAACATCCATGGAAAAAAACATTGTCTCAAAATAATGGTCTCCATTTGCTACATAGTTTAAGCGCCCAAGCAAAAATAAAGCATATGTTACATCTTGTAAAGTATTTCTCATTCTTGTATACTTACACTGTTTTCATTTTCACAGTGATCCAGAATGTCTTTATTGACTTAGACTTTTTATATAAGTTTTTCTCTCTAAGGTTTATATTTTTAATAATTTAGCCTACAGCTGTGTGTTCTGTATCTTTTTTTTTTTTTTACACCAAGAAGCACAGCCTTCCTTATTTGTAGTTCATGGAAGATGGTTTAGCTATAAGCATAACTGGCTTACACATGACAGCAAACTTTGACTATTACTCCATGCTGCATAATCTTAAATTCTGCTGGCAGAATGCTGTGTCTATACTCCCACCTCTCCTGAGAGAGCAGAGGCCCTTTTTTTTCTATCAGTAAACTGAAACCAAGTCAGCAAGGCACAGAAGGCCACCACCTGGGGGAATGCAGAAGATGATTATAGACACACTTACACCTTCTGCTAATTATTGTTGGACCTCTAGGTAGACATGCTGTGCCTACCCATAACACACTTCACTTCCTGCCACCACTGCTGCATTGATGGAGCTGTTTAAAATCCACCAAAAGCCATCTGAGTATGCATGCACTGTGGCAGCTTGCTTGTGGAGCCTGCTGTCAGACAGTACAATGTCACAGAACCATAGAGAAGAAAGCCTGGAAGGGACCTCCAGAGGACCTCCAGTCCAACCCCCTGCCTGAGGCAGGATCACCCCTATCCCAACCATCCCATGCAAACCATAATCTAAACTCTACATAAAACTACTGCCAAACCTGACACAACTTAAACTTAACACCCTAACCTACCATAGGTAAAGCAGGAGAATCACAGCGGCCAATGTCCTGCTTCCATAAAAGGTTGTCAATATACACTCAAGAGGTCCTATGCCCCTCACTACAGAAGAAAGCAAAAAACCGCAGAGTCTGTATCAACCTGACTAGGAGGTAAAAATCCCTCCTGACCCTATATATGGTGATTGGTCTGACCCTGAGTAGAGGGACAAGACCTTCTAGCCAGGAATCTCTGGTTTTGGTCCCAGCAGAATATTGGCACATCCCAGTCAAAGTTGTAGCTGACACCCAATGCCTCTGCTGAAGGCTTAAAAACACTCTGAAACAAATAGCAGAAAGGAGGGAAGCAGACAACCATCAAAGCCCCAAAGCATGGAAAATACCCATAGTAGAACATGAGCATAGCTACACCTAGATCATCCCTGACCAGTGCCTATCCAATCTCTTCTTGAACACCTCCAGGGATGCAGAGCCCACAGCTTTCCTAGGCATCTATTCCACTGACTCACTGTTTTAACAGTCAAGAACTTTTTTGGATATCTAATCTGATGCAACTTCAAGCCATTGGTCTGCCTCCTGCTCTCCACAACAGGACAGTAAATGTGCTTCCTTCTTCTTTATGGCAGCCCTTCAAGTTTGGAAGGCTTATCATGCATGTCCCCTCTTACGTGCTTTTTCTGCAAGCTGAACACACCTAGTTCCTTCATCCTCCTCATATGACTTGCCTTCCAAACCCTTTATCATCATTGTTGCCTACCTCTGGACTAGGACTACGCAAAGCTTCGGTCCCTGATTTCATTTGGTGAAGATCTGGTCCAATTCAGTGGCCAAATCTCCAAATATAAATCAAATCAGAGGACCTTTTAATCACTCCAAATCAATTCAGAGAGATTCAGAAAGATTTGTAGAGTCAGACAGAGAAACAGCTTTAAATGTTTTTTTCTACATACCTCTAGGTAGCAGGGGCTCATGTATGCTGTGATGCTGGGGTGCATGGAGCATCCCACAGGAGCATTCAGCAGCAAACCCAGAAGCAGAGCAGAAGCACCCCCCCAGCTCGATGACTGGTGCCTCCTGAGTCTGGGGGGGGGGCACCCGGGGTCCCCCTGCCGCCAATTGCTGAGCCAGGAGGGGCATGGGGGAGCCCCCAGTGTGTTCCCTGTCAGACCCAGAAGTGGGCCGGAAATACTTTCGGTTCACTTCCAGGTTCACCGCCAAGCACGTGGAGGACCCCCTCCATTCCTGTGGGATGCTCCATGCACCCTAGCATCACAGCAATCATGACCCTGCTACCTCGAGGTATGTAGAAAAAACTTTTAAAGCTGTGTCTATGTCCGAATTGCTGATTCTCTGAATCAGCATCGAATCTTCAGATTCGGATTTGACCAAACTGAATCAGGGACAGTGATCCGAATCAATGAACTGAATCACTGTCCCTGATTTGGGCTGAATCTGAATCCGAATCAAATAGGGCCCACTTCACACACCCCTACTCTGGACCCTCTCTAATTTCTCCATGTCCTTTTTAAATGGGGAGCCCAGAACTGCACAGAGTACTGCAAATATGGCATAAGCAGGGCGGAAGAGAGAGGCATTGTCACCTCCCACCTAATGCTTCTATTGCTGCATCCCAAAACTGAATTCACCTTTAGTGTGGCTGCATCCCATGGCAGACTTATACTGAGTCTCTGATCTCCCAAGACTCCCAACTCCTGGAACTTCTAGAAGTGAAAGCTGATGAATGTAGATAATGCTTTAGGGAGTCAAAGTCAAGGTTGCCTGTGTATGCTTCACTTTAAAACACTTTAACCATTGAGTGAATGACTGCTGCCCCCAACCCCCACTCTTCCTTCCCGCCCCCCCTTCTTTTTTACAATATATGTCAGGGTATATGTAAGCCTTCTCAGAGGCATAGGTTGTTGGTTACAGCCAAGGCTGGGGACTTTGACTGGGGTGAGTCAATGCTCCTGCTGTGAGCATAGTCAGAGATCACTTGCCTCTCAGATCAGGGGCAGACTAATCACTATATTTGGGGTTAGGATGGAATTTTACCCCATGGTCAGATTGATATGGACTATGGGGCAGCATGACCCCGCTACAGAGGAATACAGTGTATTCCTCTGTAGTGGGCGGGGGGGGGTGGTATGGCCTTCTTCCCGGGACCTCTTGAGCCTATATTGACAAAATTTTATAGAAGCAGTACACTGACTGCCATGTTCCCATGCTTCACCTGTGACAGGATTGGGTGCTAAGTCTGTGCTCTGTCAGGGTTAATGCTGAACTTATGTAGAGTTTAGATAATGGTTTGTCTGGGATACTTGAGATAGGGATGATCTGCCAAAGCCGGGGGCTGGACTAGATGACCTCTGGAGGTCCTTTCCAGCTTGACTCTCTATGACTCTATCTGAAATATTATCCTGGTTTGTATGCACAATATATATAGCATTTAACTTAACAAGCATACATACACATACACACACATATAGATAGTCTATAGGTATGGGGTATATACAAATGCATACACACACACACACACACACAACCACACACATACACATAGAGGGAGATGTACAGGGTGTTTATAAAGCCCTTGTGAAACTTTAAACATTAATAGCTTTGGATATACACATGATAGAAGCATTAATGGTGATTGGAAGAATAATTCATTAAGTTTTCTTAGCATAGTGCAAGCATTTTTTTTTTTTATTTCCGATTCCGTAAGTGAAAATGAAAATAACTTCCAAAATCAGTTGGAAAATCAGATTGAGCGATGTATCACAAAAGATGGTGGTTATGTTGAAGTCTAGAAATTTGAGCTGTATTGTGTTAAAACTTAATAAATTCTACTTTCAATCGCCATTTGCAGTTTGCTTCTATCATGTGTACATCCAAAGTTACTAAAGTTTAAAGTTCCCAAAGGACTTTATAAACACCCTGTTTATAAATATAATATAAATTTATATTATAATATGAATAAATACCCTGTATGAAAATAAAATGTCTGGTTGTTGGTGATGCCATCAGCATATACTATGCTATGCTATGCTATGCTATGCTATACTATGCTATAACATAACATAAGTAGTGCAATGCTATGTAATGTAATATATTATATAATTTGTTGGTAGCATCTTTAACAACCAGATATTTTATTTTATATTTATGACCATGTATGTATATATTTCATGCCTGTAGAATAGGATAACATTCTATATTTATAGGTATAGAATAAAATGTCTGGTTGCTAGCAATTCCATCCATTGCTGGTGCCCTTTCTCATAGGGTTCAGTAATATCTATTCTATACTTTATCATTGAAGTTGTACAAAGAATGAAATTATAAACCTAAATTAAGGAATAGTTAGGGAGATGATCAAGACGAGAATCTTTTCTACACCCCAGAATCTGTTTGATTGGGATGCTCTCCTTAGGGAAATGATGGAAACCTCAATACTTGAATTATTTTAAATGAGAGAGGCAAAACATTGGAGAATACCCCACAAGGATCAATTCTGTATCGACAAAGAGTCTAGCTGAACTTGTAAGCCTTTTTCATCACTAATTTGAGTGATTCTAAGAAATGAAACTGTGTTTTTAATGAGTGGTCTTCTTATCTTGGGGCTGCAAAAGTGCTGACAGTAGAGAGACTACTGAAATTCAAACCTCTAATTCAGACTAGAACAGCAAACCAAAGAAGACTGATTACATCAAGATCCAGAGCTGGGTGTAGTATGTTCCAGGATACAAAATGAATGACATTATACCAGGGTATCTGTACATGTGTCCATACCTTTTCACTGGTATACGTATACTTTTTATGTCGGTAAACATATGAACAGTATTTGAGAGAGATAAGGGAAAGTTATACCTATAGTTTAGCTGAAGCAGCTTTGAGATATTCTTTAGGTACAGAAGATGCCATTTCTCCCCCCAAAAATCCCTTCTGGGGACAGGAACATCATTCTCCTGAGTTTAAGAACCAAAATACTCTCATGACATAAGAGTTAACGTTATGTCAGTTCTTTGTTCAGAGGCCCAATTAATGTATTTGCCTTTTTTTTTTATGGCTATGTCCCTCCTCCCAAACAGTACTGAAGGATGCTTACAGAAAAGCTTATGAAACTGGAGAATGAAAAAGAGAACAAGACTACTTAAAAGGCAACTAGAATATCTACATAAAACAGAACCCCGCCCCCTAAAAAATAGCCTGGCCTACCTTTGTTTGCTAAACCCTGTCCAAAAAGTTAGGGTGTACAACATGTCTGAAAGATGTCCAGATTTGGACCAGATCCCATGAAAAATAGGAACAAAAATCTGGAAATGACTTTCTGAATCATTACGTCTTGGCCCTTCCTACTAAAGGTAGCCAGGAGGATTCTCTTGTTCTACTTTTCCTCTTTTCTTTGCACAGCTGTATCTTGATCAACCCTAATTTGGACCTTTTTCCATCTAAGGATGCAATAAAAGTGGACTAACTTTTACCCTATTACCAGCAGGGGTTTTTAACAGGGTACAAGGCCCCATAAATATGTAAATCCCAAACCCTTGACCTACGTCCTCTAGCTTTTGCTGGAGTCTGGAGTCCCAGGCTTGATACTAATCCTCCAAGTGATGCTTATTTTGAGGCACGACGCAGAGATTCGCCTCTCCTAGGCCAGGCCTGTCTTCTGTGATTATTGTACTATGCCTTTCACAATGAGATTGGCTGTGTGTACATGAGACTCTGACTGAATAGTAGGTATTGCATCACCTTACAGCAATTATTATTCAGATTCTTCATGCTGCCATTTATAAATCAGTCACATAAGCCCATAGTCATACTGCATTTTCTTTTAAGCACTACACCTTCTTGTCTTGGTAGGAGACCATGGTGGATCATGGTAGGCACAAAGGGGCAGAAACAAGAGAAAAGGGTGTAGTGGTGCAGTCACCCCTCTTCCCGCCTTCCCACCCTTTGATATCTGGTCCATCCTTGGTTAAAACCCAACTTCCTGACAGTGGCAACAGCATTTCTTCTCTGGCCGCATTGACAGAGTCACTTGACTTCATGGCTTATTATATTCTACCTGATTCCTTCTAAACTCTTCATTCCATAGGCATTGATGCCCCTCTTTCCTTTTTTAATGGTGTTCACGTTCCACTAATAAAGCTATCCTTTATTCTGCACTTCTGATGCCTGTTAGCTGCTCCTCTTAATGTTGCTCCTATTTCACAGTCTTTCAGTGTTTGACTCTAACTAGCCAAAAAGATTAACTCAGGCATGGAAACGTTAACTCAGGTGAACATCAACTCAGATGCAGAAATAACTTTCAGGGAAATATTGGATGCACTGTCAAGATGCTCAAGAAGCCTAGATTTTGTGTTATGAATCTGAAAGAGATGTACATTTAATTCTAATGACAACAGGACTGAAGAAACAACAACTTTTTATTGTTTTTGGTCTATTCTCTTGTGTTTGTATACATATTATAGACTATAGAAGATTAATGAACATTCCAATAAAGTTATATTTGTTTTCTGCTTCAGTCTTAAACTGAATAATATAGCCTAAGTCCCCTAGGATATTAGTAACACTTCTAGTTTCTTCTGATCTTGATACACGAGTGTGTTGTTTTATATGTGATGATGCACCACACCATCTGCACCCCCCTTTTAAAAATCCTAAATCTCTTCATGTAGGGCCATGCCTGCCGTGCATCATGGGAAATTCAATTTTGGTTAAAAAGCCACTCTTATAGTAGTGAATGGGGGATGACAGATTTCTAACCTCTCAAGAGTATGGCATGTCATTCTCAATTTGGGAGATTTGGCGCTCAATCCAGCACCCATGCAAATCAGTTGAGTTTCTCTCAATGCCTTCAGTACCGCTAGCCATATAGCTTTTCCAAATAACAGCTGTACCAGTTGTTTCCTTCGCCTTTGATGGGGTGCTTCGGTCTCTATCCACAGTCTGTTCTTGGTGTCATGGAGAAGTATATCAATAAGTGGTGCCTGTTTAATGGATCATCAAATTGTAATCACACTAGAAAGTCTGGCACACATATGAATGAATTACTGTACTATTATAGTTTCATAGTTTCATAGCAGCTAGGGCCAGGAGGGACCGGAACAGATCACCTAGCCTGACCCCCTGCCACAGGCAGGAATGAATCCTGGGTTTACAAGACCCCAGACAGGTGATCATCCAACCTCCTCTTGAATTTGCCCAAGGTAGGGGTGAGGACCACTTCCCTGGAAAGCTGGTTCCAGATTTTGGCCACTCTGTAAAATATTGCCTTCTGATCTCTAACCTAAACCTATTCTTCATCAGCTTATTACCATTGTTCCTTGTCACCCCAGGTGGTGCTGGGGAGAAAAGGGCTCTACCTATTTGCTGTTGATCTCCCCTGATGAGTTTGAAGTCAGCCACCAGGTCCCCCCTCAGCCTCCTCTTGCTGAGACTGAACAGGTTCAGGTCCCTCAGTCTCTCTTCGTAGGGCCTGTCCTGCTGCCCTCTCACCAAGCAGGTGGACCTCCTCTGAACCCTCTCCAGGATGGCCACATCCCTTTTGAAGTGTGGCGCCCAATACTGGATACAGTACTCCAGCTGCGGCCTGACCAAAGTCACATAGAGAGGGAGTATCACCTCTCTGGACTGGCTTGAGAAACACCTTTGGATACATGACAAGGTATGGCTGGCTTTGCTGGCCTTGCTGGCATTGATGGCTCATGTTCATCTTGGAGTCAATAATGACTCCAAGATCCCTTTCCACCTCTGTGCTTTCAAGAAGGGAACTCCCCATCCTGTATGTGTGCTGTGGATTCCTTCTCCCAAGGTGCAGCACCCTGCATTTGTCTACGTTGAACCCCATCATATTCTCATCTGCCCACTTTTGTAGTCTGTCTAAATCTATTTGCAGCCTCTCTCTCCCTTCTAGTGTGTCCACCTTGCCCACATCTTAGTGTCATACACAAATTTGGACAGCGTGCTTTCCACCCCCTCATCCAAGTTGCTGATGAAGATGTTAAACAGTGCGGGCCTGAGGACCGAGCCCTGGGGGACCCCACTGCTCACATCTCGCCAGGTTGAGTACGACCCGTCCACCACTACTCTCTGGGTACACCTCATCAGCCAGTTTTTTACCCATCCAACTGTGCAGGCATCAATGCCACAGTCACTTAATTTATTGATGAGGATGGGGTAAGAGACAGTGTCAAAGGCCTTCTTAAAGTCTAGAAAGACTATGTCCATGGCAACAGCATCATCCAAGGATTTAGTTACTTGGTCATAAAAGGTAATCAGGTTGGTCAGGCAGGACCTGCCTTTGACGAACCCATGCTGGTTGCCCCTCAGCATGATCTCCACTGCTGGTCCCCCACAGATATGCTCCTTGATGATTCTCTCCAAGATCTTCCCAAGCACCAAGGTGAGGCTTACAGGTGGATAGTTACTTGGGTCCTCCTTCCTCCCTTTCTTAAAAATTGGGACCACATTAGCCAGTTTCCATTCCCCCGGCACCTGGCCAAATGACCATGAATGCTCATACAGCCAGGCCTACGGCTCCACGATGACCCCTACCAGCTCCCTCAACACCCTTGGGTGGAGGACATCTGGATCTGCAGATTTAAAAGTGTCTAGCCCTTCCAGAAGATCCCCAACAACATTTGCACTGACTGAAGGGCTGACAGAGCTATCCCCAAGATTGTCCCTACCTCTGGTAGGTGGGATATCCCAGTCCCTGTTCAAGAAAACAGAGGCAAAGAAACTGTTAAAAATATCAGCTTTCTTGTCTGGCGTAGCCAGAGGATTACCATTTTCATCTTGCAGGGGCCCTACATTGCCTGGTGCCCTCTTCTTGCTCCCAATGTACTTGAAAAAGGACTTTTTGTTGTCCTTAATCCTGGACATTAGCCTGAGCTCCATCTCTGCCTTGGCCTTCCTAATAGCCCTCCTACACTCATGGGCTGAGGAGGAGTATTCCTCCTTGATGATAGCTTCTCCCTTCCACTGGTTGTACACCGCTCCCCGCACCTTTTAGTCCTCACGCATTGCTGAATGCTCTTGCTGAGCCAAGGGGGTTTCTGAGCACACTTACCCCCTTGCTTCTCTCAGGGACTGTTATCCTTTGGGCCTGAAGTCTCGTTCCCTTAAGGTACAACCATCCCTCATGGACTCCCATCTCCTCTACCTTCTGGGCCCTCAATGCCTCCCCCACTAATCTCCTAAGCTCATTAAAGTTGGCCCTTCTGAAGTCAGGGGCTTTAGCCTTAGTGTGAGCCCTTGACACCCTGCGTTGGACAGTATAGAAATTACTGTAGCAAACATGTGTGCTATACTGATAAATGTCAGTTTTGCTACTGATAAATTATATACGAAGGACAGGTTAAGGGTAGTGCTGTGGTTTTTTGCATGAAAAGTCATTGCAAATAGTCAAAGGCTGTGTTCAGTTTTATAGCAGTGAACCCAATATTACTGTTGTTATTGGAAGTCTTACCTAAGAAGCTGAGTATGATCCATGAAGACTTCTTATTCATAATGAACACCATTATTTTGCCATAATATTAATATAGTCTGGTTCTACTTGATAATACAGGAAGTGAAAGCATGGTCTACTTACCCATTATTAAAACAATCAGAAACAAAATCCAGTGCTTTGAGCATATTGGCCAAGTAGGGAATATCAGCCATGAAGGAAAAGTACTTAGTTGAGGCAAGATCAGAATTTTTTTCTGCATAATTATAACCCTGATTACCATGAATGCATGTTATTAGAAGGTTGACTACATAACTGGATTGCTTGTTATACTTATAGTTTCAACATGAATGCATGTACTTTGCAATCAGTATACATTCATTTTCAATTCAGTTACTCTTTGTCATTTAGTTGTGCTTCTAGTTCTTTGAATTAATAATAATTAAAGGTATGTACGTGTGTATGTTTGCATGTATGCATTGCTCTTCAGTAACAAAAAACAGAGTGCCGGGCAGTTAGCTGGTGCATTTGTAAATGGTAATCAGTTCCTTTTATTCAAAGTGATAGCGATACACTTTACAAAGCAGATATACAGGATTCTCATACCGGCAGTTTCTGCAATGAAAAACAGTAGCTCCTGAAGAATGCATGGCAAGGCTCCAGAACTATTTGCAGGAGAAGGAAGATAAATATTTTCTATCCCTAAAAAAGAAAATGAGGCCATTTAGATAGAAAGTACACAGTTGCCTAATTGGAATCTGACCAGGACCTTTGGGCCAGTTTCAATGAGAAGACTTCAATTGTGCATCTCAACCTGAAGTAGTTAGGGTGTATGAGATGGCACTGACACCTGCTGAATCTTGCCTATAATCTTGCAACTGGTTCAGTACAGAACGCCAATGAAGTCAATGGACAACTAAACTGAAAGGCCTGTTTATGCAGTACCCAGTGCAGGACTGGGCCCTTGAGCATGGTAAAAACTTCCCTCCTCTAAAAATGAACAAAATAAACCTGCACGATGATAACGTAAGTATTCAGGCTCCGCTTAAATTTTAGATTTAGAAGTAGTAGTTAGCCATGTAAAGTAGACAGCAAGGTAGGTTTGAGCCTTATCACAAAATCATAGAGAAGTCAGTCTGGAAGGGACCACCATAGGTCAACTAATCCAACTCCCTGCCTGAGGCAGCATCATCCCTATTGAAACCATCCTGTGCAATCCATACTTTCACCTCTTAGTAAAACCCTGACACAACATAAGACTTAACACCCTAACCTGCCACAGGTAAAGCAGGGAGACTGCGATATCCATCATCCTGCTTCTTTAAAAAGTTGGTAAAAGATATGCTGAAGAGATCCCAAGAAGAGGGCCACGTCCCCTGCTACAGAGGAAGGCACCCCCCATATTAATCTGATCATGGGGTAAAATTCCTTCCTGACCCCAATCATGGCAATTGGTCTGACTCTGAGTGGTTCAGCTTATAGGGGCCAAATCTACTTAAAGATTGAATATCAGCATAAGTGTCACTTAGAGGCCTAAGCAATGGAACAGAATTTGCCCAGCTTTTGTAGAAAATCTTGGCTGAAATCTGTACTGTAGGTAAAATTCTTCATCCTGCTCTGGCTTTCCCTCCATTACATAATAGGACTAGATTCACCTTAGGCATCAGTACAAACTCTGGTTCCAATAAGATTTTCCTAGGCCATCAAACTGAAATAAGTATCCATGATGCTTCTGCTGACCACCTTGAAAACCCTGGAAGATGAGGTGTACATTTTATGGATGCTATGCAAGACAGAGCAATTCAGAAGGTGCATCTACATGTAGATTAAGGTGCTTTTTCTAATGTGTATTAAATGTAGTACTTCCAACGTGAGGTACTAAAGATATGCACACTGGGCTGCCATAATGTGCAGTAATGAATGGGCACAGTTTTTAAGTCATATTTAATGCGCAGTAGCCTATTTTATTGTGCATTAGCATAATTGCACTGTTTTCTACATGGCGCTTTAATACTCAGTTAAATAGGTTACTGCACATTAAAGCACATGTGTAGACACACCTAGAGAGATTGCTATAGCCGGGAGAGATACCCAGAGCTGTCCAATCTACACTGGGAGACTTTCCATGTTCTAGAGCAGCGCAGGATTAGTGTTTTAGAAAGAGGGACTGAGTCCCTGATGTCTTTGGGATGTACATTCTGTTCTGCACATCTCTTATCATATCACTGTTTTTCAGTTTTAATCTGTATGCAATCTGGTAGAGATTACCAGAAAAGGAATCTGAGCAATAAAAAACAGCATACTTAATAACGTACCCTATATCAATTCGGGTAGGAAAAAACTCCAATAAATTCAGGAGAGAGAGAAGTTAGGAAAGTGTCTTTTCCTTCAGAAGGAAAACCTGGTGCAATTACTTTTGACTTTCCCAAATTTGAATTACAAAAATCCCATAAAATGCAGCCATGTAACCTTAGAGAACCTTTTCCTTGCTTGAGGCTAATTGCTGCTCTGCATGCTGGGCTGTAAAGAGGGTGACCAAAACCGGAGGAACCAAGTCCAAATCTAATTTGGACCTGTGTTTTCTCCTCATTAAATTGCTGCTCATTTAGTACATGAGTGAAATATTCTTGTGAACAAGAAGCACTCTCTCTACCCCATCCCCTCATACTACAAAGCTTGCATTTTTCACAGTGGATTAACGAGTCTAGACATGCTATAAAATGTCAATGAAGGTATGGATCTTCAGTGCATATTTCTCAGGAGAGAGACGCTTGTTTGCAATGCTCCTCTCTCAGCCCGATCAATACAGCCACAACAGCCTTTTGCATTTTCTGACAGAAAACAGAACCCCAATTGTTGATTTTTTTTTCCAAGTCAGTTAATCAAATACTGGAGATAGGAGAAGTGGAGGGGGGAGAGGCGGGTGGGGGGGTTAGATCATATACTGAGTACCCAGGGAAGTTGTGAATAAAGCATTTTATTTTAATTATTATTATGAACCACTAAGGCACGATAAGAATTATCATGAGAAAATCATACCTCTGGGGCAAGACAAGGCTTGGGGAAGGGGAGGAGAAGGAGGCACAGCTGAGTGATAGAAACCCCACGGGATGTGATTATCTCATGATAACAACATCCCCAGACTTATTGCTATTATGAAATTGTGTTTTCCCATTTTTTTAATATACACAGAAACATATATAAATTATTTAGGTGAAGTATTTCAATTCCCTGCAAACTGCAAGTTTGCACTGAAATGCTTCAACTGTGAGATTCCCAGATATATTAATATCCACCCTTTTAGGATGTTGAGCAGTCCATCAGAATACGCTCTTCATCCTCAGCTGTTTTATGATATTATTACAATGTATTTTAGTTGTGGAATGGTGGGGAGAGCAAGTTTTTCAGAGAAATAGACTTGTTTGGGTTCCATTTGGTTGCTGGAGGGGAAAACTCTACATAAAATGACTCTTGCAGTTCAGTAAGGCATCTTGATTTCTCATTATTATTTTTTTTTCCCCAGCATCGCTGTATTTCTTCACTGCCTTTCAGAAGTCCAAAGTTCTTGCCTAACTAGTCTCATAAAAAAGTGAGGGGATAACACAGTGGAAAAACATAAGGATCTGCAGGATCACCTTTGGATTAGAAGCTTGAATCTTGTTTTTCAAGGTAATTTTGTACAAAAAAAAATTGAAAGGGATTTTAAAAAAATGATAATAATATCTGATCCATGCCCACTTGCTTGAAAAGTTTACAAATATAGAAAACTGAGTTCAAAGGGGAAAAAATGAAATAGGTTTGCCCACTAATTTTGCCTTGATTCTCTTTTTCCTGACTCTTGTTCCATATACCAGTTTAACTCCTTGATTAACTCCTTGATTTCAGCAGGGTTTGAGCCCTGATCCAATGCCCTTTGAGATCATTTTTGTCTCAACCACAGCAGAAGTGATAT
Organism: Gavialis gangeticus; assembly: GCF_001723915.1. Classification (NCBI taxonomy): domain Eukaryota; kingdom Metazoa; phylum Chordata; order Crocodylia; family Gavialidae; genus Gavialis; species Gavialis gangeticus. The sequence goes on from NW_017729028.1 coordinate 36,104,493, forward strand.
CATGCCTTTTCCTTAACGCTTTTGAATATCTGATGGTTTGAGGTAGCTTGTCAGCTCTATAGCCTGATCCAAAGCCCATTGGAACAAACTGAGATTTTCCATTGACTCTGGTGCGTTCTTGATGAAGTACTGAAAAGTCTTCAGCATTTTATGTTAGGACTCAGATCCTGCTACAAACTCCACAAAGAAAGGGCCAGTACAGCAATGCAGTGCTCACTAGTGACGTTTCATTGCCATGTGTAGACGAAACGAGAGGCGTGCGTGCACAACACTTTAAAGTGGGCTAAATGCTTTTGCACTGCTTTAGCGGTGTTGGTGCTTGCATGCCTTGGCAGCACACTGTGCATTAATTCCAGCCGCTGTAGGAAATTTGGCGGTGTAATGCACCTAAAATGACTTGGGGTGCAGCAATCTAAAACTCCTTTAAGGAGTTTTAGTTTGCTGCCCCTACAGCCACGGAGTGAAGCACTGGACTCCGTGCAGCTTCACGGCTCGGCAGAAAGCCCTGCAGGCAGCCTGGCAGCAACTTGGGAAGGCAGGCTTTGCCCAAGAAAAGTGGTGAGCCTGATCTTCCCTCCCCTCTCCCCAGAGCCTGCCTGCCTGCCTGAGCTGAGTGGGGGCCTGGTGCTTCCCTCCATGGGACCTCCTGAGCCAAGTGCCTGTGGGCAGCTGCCACCTGGGCAGGGAGGGGGGCACCGCTGCCATGGAGGGAATCACCAGCCCCCGCCCCACAGCCCAGGGACCACTCTGCCCAATGGCAGCTCACCCTCCCCTCCCTGCTGGAAAGGCAGGTAAGTTCAGGTGTGTGCATGACATGGGTGGGTTAATCAGCCTTAAATTGAAGTGGTGTTTTTTAAAACACACCACTGCAATTTAGGGCTCCAGTTTCATCTACACACGGTTATTGACTCCAAGTTTGCTATGCTGTTTTACACTAGCTAAGGAGCTAGGGCCACAGTCATCTGCTAATGGTCTCTGTCTCAGGACACTTGGGTGCCTGCTCCTAGAAGAGCAGAAACTGCCTGGGGAGAGCCCCAAGAGCCAGACAGGAGCCCAGGTGCAGGTTGCCATGGCAGCTAACTAATGAGGAAATTAGCCTGCGCCTGCGCCTGCATCTGGTCAGATGGCTGGAGGGGGCAGGCCCTGGGCCCATATAAACCCCAGGCTGGAGCTAAGGAAGGCAGTTCTCTACTGGCAGCTAAAGGAGAAGGAGCCCTCCTAGAGTGAGGGAAGGGAAGAGGCCTGACTAAGTTCTGCTCCAGGGAATGTAAAGGGGCCGAGCACACCTTATGTAGCCTGTGTTACATTATAGCCCAGGGGCTTATGTTTGGTTGTTGTTTCGTAACACTGGTGGTTTGGTTGAGGCAATTTGGGGAAGGAGGAAGCCTCACTGGGGGCCATGGCAGCATGGGGACCCCAGTGCCAGAGAGGGTATGGTATTTGGGGTGCATAGACCTCGGCGCTAGCGAGGGCATGGTATTTGGGGTGCCTGGTGCCAGAGAGAATGTGGTACTTGGGGTGCACAGACCCCAGCCAGAGACAGGGCTGCAGAGAGCCCAGCGCCAAGGGGCGCAGAGACAGGGCTGCGGAGAGCCCAGAGAGGACGAGGGGCTGAGTCGTAGCAAGGCCTGGGAGAGAACAGCAATACCATCTGTGAGGCTTGGGGCATGGTAAAGGGGTGGTTGGAGCCACGTATATAGCCCATAAGGCTGGGGACCTACAGGGCCCAGGGAAGTCCATCAGGACTGTGTCCGACCAGATGTGAAGACAGCCTCCCTACATTATGTTTTCATCAAGACGTGGCGGGTGAGAAAAGAGGGTGCCCATCAGGCCAAATTGGCATGGTCGAGGGGCCTTAGGAGATCATGGCCATCCTTAGGGACCCCATCCCATGACAGTCTCACATGCAAGAACAGAGCTCTTATACATTATTGCTCACTGCTAACTTTCTGGCAAGTAACCAAACTCCATTTCTACTTTACGGCTGAGGTCTGAGCCAGGTATGGGGAGTTTATATGCTTCTACAAGAGGGGCTTTGCCATGGAGGCAACTGCAGAACTTTGGCTTGTCAGACTGACACCCCACCGGGATGATTCTCCTAGCCCTTGGGGCTGGTAGGAGCTTGCAGCAGCAATGCGTTAACAGTGGACACTGCATGCTCCTAGCTGTGGTTTTCATGCTGTGATTTTCCCACATACTGCTGAGTCATGAGGGCATCAGGCTTAGACGAAGGCAAAGCAGTTTGGAATTGAAGTATGAAAGCCTTAGGGCTTCTAAGAATTTGTAATCATCCCTGTTTTAGGGAGCTGAGGCCCTTCTTGACATTCAACCTTTCCAAACTAATGGGGTATGTAACAGCTCACTCCTATCTATGAATTACCTACAGAAGAAGGAAAATGTTATGATGTGAAATGACTTCTCTGGTCCCATGAATATATTGTATTTTGCAGTATCCTCCTGAGGAGGGTGGAAAATGGATATTTTTACAGCACACCAGATACATTTTTAAGAAATAACAAATTTATGTCAGTAACTGTTGATAAGTAACTTCAGTGATATTTTTGCCTTAGGAAGAAAAACCCTAACTATTATTTCACCTGAGAAGCTGTGGTGGTAACATGATTATCGAGAAAAGAACTACCGTTACAACACACCAGGTTTCTTCACCATGCTAATGGCCCCTTGCATGAAGAAATATATACATCCTGGGAGGTGAGACTAGCCTGAGAGAACTCAATGAAATATGGGGAGTTTATAGTAAATTTCCAAAAATCTCCTGGGTCTTCAAGAGTCAATATTTCCATTCCATAAGGTAGAGAAAGTTAAGAAATGCTGAAGGTCTTGAATCACATCCCAACAGAAACGTCTTTGCTGAAATATTTTCCACTTCAACTTGAGGACTTTTTTTTTTTACTCTATAGGAATGTGTGGAGCTGAAATGAACTGTCAAACTTCTTTGTTCTCCATTTATCAAAGTGGACAGGATTTGAACACTTAATGCAAAAAGACACTGATGGGTAAAACATCTCTTCAGGCTTCTCTGCTGAAAGCACTTTGACCCTACTGAAATGAATGGGTGTTTTTCTATTGACCTAGAATTCCCCCTTGCAGTCTGCACTGTCTTTCCATAAACTGAAGTGTCTTTGCTCTACATATAGAGTGAACCCATGTAGGTCACACAAACGCCAAGGAAAACAAACTTTATACTACAGGGAAACCATCCTCCCAGACCCCACAGCTGCACACCACAAAACTTAGGAGGCATCTAAGTTAAGCCAACATTTTCATTTTGGACTTCATCCCCCACACTATATTGGGGCGGGCTGACTCCCCATCCTCACCCCAGGCTAGGCTGAGTCCCCATCCCCGGTGCAAGATCTGGCAGGGGACAAGGAGTCAGCCCAGCTGTGCTGACTTCCCGCCCCCAGCCTGATCTAGTAAAATGTTGAAACAGCATCAAAACAGCCCCCCCTTTTCGACAAAGCAAAAATGGAACAGCTGTTTCAAATCAAAATGAAATTTGAAATGGAGCACTGTTTCCCTCGAAACCTTGAACATCAAGGCAAAATGGAACAGTGCCATTTCGCACAGCCCTATAAGTTAAGAACCTAGCCTCCTGAGAGTTCAGACATCCTCTTGCTTAGTGCATGTGCCTACACATTCATTAACGTGCCTTAGATACTGTACATTTAGTGTAGTACTTGCTTAATAAAGTATTAACAAAATGTGCAGTACCTAGAGTTCCTGTGCAGTAGCGCACAGGTATTTAGTGACGCTTACTGTGTATTTGCCTAATAACACTGTGCAGCAGGAGCAGTTATACACATACCTTTTTGTCCCATGATGCACTGGAGATCCACCACTTTGGAGCTCTTGTGAACTGTGCTGCACCACCTGCAGTTGTATAAGTGGTGAAATCCACCTCAGTGCACAGAAAATGGCGGTGGTGCACTTTTGAACTGAAACACCTTCTGTGTGTGTTAGTTCAAAAGCACGCTACCGCCATTTTCTCAGTGCTGACATACATTTTGCTGTGTATACAGCTGCAAGTGACACAGTGCAGGGCACTTTTCAAAGTGCCTGGTGCCATGGCATTTACATGTATAAAAATGCCTTGGGCTATTAACATGGTTTGTGCTGCAATGGACTACTGTGCAGTGTTAGTAAACTAATGCGCAGTAAGTGTTTTGTTTAGATGTGCCCAATGTTTCCTATTGGCTATGCCTAGGTGCCTCTGGGAATTTTAGATTTGCTGTTTGGGGCAAGGGACAGACATTCAAAAAGCCTGAGCCTGAATAGATTCAAACTTTGCAGGTTAGTCTAACCTGCAAAGCTTGAACTGATTTGGGGGTGGATAGACATTCCCTTTTTGTGCTAGAAATGCAGGCACATGCCTGCACTAGCTCAAGCAAGAAGCTGGAGGGCACTAGAGAAGCCCTTCCTTTACTTCCACAGCACTGAACTGGGTGGGATCAGGGCATGACCAGGCCCCAGCAAGATGCTCTGATTATTGCCCCCGCTCCTGAGCAGCCCAGCAGGGAATGTTGATCACCCCCAACTCAGTGTTTATCAACCTATTAAGAAAACAAAGCCCCTCTCCAAGCTCTTCTTAAACAGTTTTTCCAAGGAAGGACATTAAGCTGCCTGTTGATTAGCTCCAAAAATCCTGTCTGCCTTTGTTGTCAGACCATAGCCAGCGTGTTGTCTGCTAGCTAATGCTGAGGTGCCTGCGTATGGCAGAGGGGTGGGGGGAACAATCCCTGCTTAGCAGGGAGAAGCCAGACAGATGCTCTGTGCCTGCAAGTCATTGCCAGAGCTCCAGCCACAGAGGAGGGGGAAGGGGTCAGCGATGCTGTGGAGCAGAGAGCTCTGCCCAGCCCATCGCATGCCAGGATGCTGGGAAAGTCTGGTTTATCTTAAACCAGCAAGGGTTCTAGGACAGACATTGCATAAACTGGTTTGACACAAATCAGTTACGTCTGATACTACATTCAACCAAGTTTATCTCAAACTGGTTTCAGCCATTTTCAAACTGGTTTATGTGTACTGAACACCTGTTCTGTTTCAAAGTTTAAACCAGTTTCTGATCACTTAAACCAGTTTATGTGTAATCTCTGTCCCTAGCCTGAAGGCACCTACCTCTTAGTGTTGTCTGTATAGACCATATATGTGCCTTTGCTTGACCAATTAAGATCACTTTCCATAAGGAGGCACTTAGAAGTTAGGCATGGGTCCATCTAAATACAGGTGCTTCTGAGACCAATTTGTATCTGGCCCTTAGTCCTACAGCCAAATTCTATGGTTCCACCTTTATAATTCCATTCATTGCCATCATCGTGGTCTCTATTTTATTGCTTTGCCTTTTATTAGATGGTAACCAAAACTGAAACTTATGCAGAAGAGGACATTTCACTTTATGGATGGCACAAAAGTTAGTGGGATGGCAAATAATGAGAAATTTAGGTTACCGATACAGAGTGAGCTGGATCACTTGGCTAAATGGTCACAATTTTATGAGATAGGTTTTAATTCAGTAAAAACCAGGGGCCAGGCATGTAGGTTCTATTTCCAGAATGGGAAATTATGTCTTGGAAGACAAGTGCTTGCCTGTTATCATGGATAGCCACCTCAACATGAGCTTTCAGGCCACTTCCAATGAGAAAGAGTGGATTTAATATTTATATATATGTGTGTGTGTGTGTGTGTGTATGTATGTAGACAATGATATATGTGAAATTATGTATATATATATATATAATTTTTCAGCTAATGTTTGATGCATTTTATATATATCTATATCTATAGAAGTATATTAAATGATATATATAAAATGATATATATGTTGACTTGACACATGCCAGATCAACACTCAGGATCCCAATATTGCACTGTTAGACAGAAGGGCATGATACAAAATGATACACACACACACAAACTACACAAACACCAGTATGAGTTCACACACACACGTACACATACACAAACATGCACTTTCATGACTGCGTGTTAACACTAGGGGGCATTGGGGTAATTTGGTGCTTGGGGTTACATAAGGTCAAGTGGCCTTGGGGTTACTTGAGGTCACTAGGGCTTGGGGTTACTTGAGGTCAAGTGGCCCCTGGGGTTACTCAGGGTTAATATACCCTGGAGTTACTCAGGGTCATTTAGGGTTACTGTGGCCCCTGGAGTTACTTAAGATTACTGGGGCTTGAGGTTACTTAAGATTAATTAGTGTTGACTGGAAAGAAAAAAGCCAAAAGCCATCAGAGCAGAGAAGCAATGCCAGGGAGAAGCTAGCACAGAGACTGGGGCCGGAGACAGAGTCAGAGTGAAAAGATTATGGGGGAGCCGAGAGGTACGTGGAGAGAGAAGCTGGGGCCAGGGGGAAGCCGAGGGAGGCTACGAGAACTGGGTCAGGGAGCTGGGAGCCAAGTTGGGGAATCTGCGGGGGTGCCAGGAGAGACTGTGGGTGCTGGGAGCCTGATTGGGATGCTACTGGGGAGCTGCGAGGAGGTGGGAGCTGGGTCAGGGGACAGCGAGGAAGTCACGGATGCTGGGAGCTGGACTAGGAGAATAAGGAGAGGCTCTGGGTGCTGGGGCCCAGATCGGGGCGCTGCAGGGGAGCTGCAGGGAGCCGGTTTGGGGAGCAGTGGGGAAGCTGCAGACACCGGGAGCCGGATTTCAGGGAATAAGGAGAGGTTCTGGGTGTCAGAGCTGGATTGGGGCACTGCAGGGGAGCTGGGGACAGCTGGGAACTGGGTGAGAGAGCCAGGAGCTGGGTTGGGGTGCTGTGGGGGAGCTGCACATAGCTGGGAACTGGATAGAGGAGTCGGAAGCTGGGTCAGGGTGCTGCAGGGGAGCTGTGGGTAGTCGGAAACCAGGTAGGGGCTATGGGGGAACTGGAGAGGGGCTGCAGCTGCTGGGAACTAGAGAGAGGCTATGGGGGAGAGGCTGCGGGTGGAGCTGGGACCTGGGAAGCTGGGGGAAGCTGGAGAATGGAGAGGGAGGCAGAAAAGATTGGGGAGAGAAGGTGGACACAAACGGGAACGGAGAAAGAAGGAGAGACAGGGACAATCAGGGAGAGAAAGTGGAGGTGGCAGAGTGCAATGGGGAGAACAAAGATCAGGGAGACAGGGAAGATTGGGGAAAGAGAGCAGAGGTAATGGGGCACAAGCAGGGAACAGAGAGAGACAGGAAAGATGAGGAAGACATGGAAAGGTGGCGGGACACAAGTGCAGAGAGATTGGAGAAAGACAGGGATCAGGGAGAAGGCAGAGGCAGAGGACAAAGGGCTAGAGCTGGGAAACTAAAGACTAGGGCCCGGAGATCAGCAGAGAGGGAGATAAAGCCAGGGCTGGGGGAGATAGAGGCAGCAGAGAGGAATGAAGCCCAGAGGAGGTCAGAGAGATGGGGATTTAGTTGGGAGCCTGCAACAAGACAGAAACCAACTTGGGGTCAAAAATATCCATTTTATTAAACAGGCAGTATACTATACAGCTCATGAAGTTATTGGTTCCTACACCTGCACACACAAGCACTCACACTCCCAAACAATGGTAGAAGGAGAGGAAAGGCTTGGTGGAGGGATTGAAGTCAAAGTGTGTAGGGACAGAGTCCAGGTCCTTTGCTTGGGGAAGGAAGGTGTGTGATAGCTACCAATCCTGGTCTGTGAGTTGATCCTTGATGGCCAGTTGGGGTCTCCTCCAGCAAGGTGTTGTCCAGAGGGGGCTCACTGGCAGGGCCTCTGGGTGGACAGGTGGCATGATATAGTGCTGGTCCAGATGGAGAGGGTGTCCCAAGGAGGTCACACTCTACCACCCCTTTTATTGGGGTGGGCTACCTGTGTCTCCTATGGGAAGGACATGTCCAGGCAAGGACAGTCCTGCTCAGATGCATGCATGCAGATCCAGGTGTCCTCATTGTCCGGTAGGACACAATGGTGGGGTTGCTGGTTCCTGTAAGTTCTTTATCTTTCAAATGCTGGATTTTGTCTCTGTTCCTGGGTGAGGTCTGTGGTTCCTGGGTGAGTCAATGCAAGGCAATGGTGGGGTTGTTGAATTGATGGTCTGGTCATTGAGTTGATTATTCAGTAGAGGCCTGCTACCATGTACTTCAAGCACCCTCATTCATTCCCATTCATTCAGGAACCAGTTTACATGAGACTGGTTAGACACGAGTCACAACATAGCTTACACCTGGGCAGGAGACACATACACAAAATGGAAAGAGCGTGACCTTGGTCCAATCATCAAGGCAAGGCTGGACATAGTTTTAGAAGTTGTGATTCAGCTGTTTTAGGGAAAAAATAGTCCTCTTAATTAGCTCCCTGCTTTGCAGGGCCTTGGGTATTAGCAGTGCCTTTTTCACTCTCATGATTTAGCTGTAGGAAATATTTTAGGGTTTTGAGGATTAAAAGACTTGGCCTAAATCTTCAGGATTAAGAAAGAGTAATTAGATGAATGTTGGTGGCCTGTCTTATCCAGGAAATCAGCCTAGACAAACTCGTTGTCCCTTTTCAACTTCATTTTTACAGAAGATCATATAATGGATTCTGATATTTGCTTTTATTTGGGGTTTTTTTCCTTCTAAAGTACCTAAGTCACTTAAAAATTTAATTGAAATTCAGTTTAATTGAAGACCAATGTGATATGAGATTCTTGGGCATTTCTGAAAAACTACCCAGTCATTCGTCTCTCTGTTCATAATGCTTTTGAAATTCTTGCTTGCATTTTTTGAGGGCTGCAGTTTACTGAGCAGACATCTTCATTGAGCTGCCCACGGTGACTCCAAAAGCTTTCTACTGAAAGGATGCAATTAGGTCAGGACCTACCAGCACATCCCTTTTAGACTGCTGTTTCCCTTGCATTACCTTCCTCCAGTCTGTGTTGAATGCCGTTTGCCACTGTGTTGCCCAGTTACTGACAGTAGCTTAGTTAGGTCCATCTGGATTTCTGAGCAATCCTCCCTGGCCTTGGCTAACCTAAATAGTTTTGAGCCTGTGTCATAATAACCATAAAATAATTTTGTGTCAAAACAATTTCGTAAATTTGTGTTTCAACGTTTGTCCTGAGCGTGGCTCAAAGAAACCCTTTGTGTACAGCTGAGGTCTTTGTGCCTCAAGGACTCCCCTATTATACACCTGTTCTTGACAGATTGAGGACTAAAACAGGAGAGCTTAGTCACATACTAACCAGCAGGAAGAAAGTCTTTGCTTTTTATTAATGCCTGCCTACTAGCTCAGTGTTTGGAATTCAGTCCTACCTATAAATCAACATCAGAGACTACAACCCAGTGTGTTCAAGAGCTTTGTTTAAACATCAAAAGAAGAACACAGACAAGCCCTATGATAGAAATATAACTAATCACTTGCAAATACATCTTTCCTGTCAGTAGGAGCTTAACCTTTTTGTTTAATGTTACTGGAGGAAAATGCACTTCTTTCCATTCTATCTGGGTTTTTTAAAACTATATAGAGGTTTACTGTGAAAAATGATCATATTTGTTCTTAATGTAACACGCCTGGACAAATGGATTTTTTTAGAAGCGTTCTGTTCAAGGAAGACAAATGGAATCCCATTATTTGCAAATGTAAAGGCTACAGAGTGATTAATAAGGGCAGAAGGCACAGAACTGCATGCGATTGCTAAGCGTTCCCGGATAAGCCATCACTTGGTAAAGTGACAATTTGTTAAGGAGGGAAAAAATATCTAGGGCTTTAGCTTGTTTGTTGACTAGCAATGAACACAACATGATTGCATGTGGCACATTGATCGGATCAATTTAACTTCACACTCCACTCCTGGCTTTTCTTGTTCATGAGGGACTCTGGTAGGATTTAGCCATGGTGTGCAGAAAATCCTACAATCTATAGACTATTCCTTTTAATTTGAACGCTGCAGATTATGGATGAAAGTCCAGTCACCTGTCGGATTTAAGACTTCAAATCAAATTAAAATAAAAAGAGATGCAGACCAAAAAAGAAAGAAAAAAAAATACAAACAAAGAACTCCCCAGAGAAAAGTGGAAATGCAGCCTTCTGTAAGATGCAGAAGCTGGTTCTTTTTTAACTATTGGGCCATTTTTCCTTGCATTTACACTAGTTATAAGCTGCTAGAAATCTGTTTAATGCAGTGGTGTTACTCCTGACACATGCTTGAGGAAGGAAAAGAATTAGCAGGCTCTCTGTCACAAACATATCTAATTTAGGGCACGAAAATGTGCAAAAGGTCTCTCTCTCTTTATATATATATATATATATATATACACATACATATATATACATATACCTACATATACATATATGATATATATACACACACATATATATATATACACATACGTACATACATACATATATATATATACACATACATACATACATACATACATACATACATATATATATATATATATATATATTTGTTTTCTACATAATCTGGGTTTGATCCTACATCTGATCCATTGAGTAAATAATTAAAACTGAATTTCTCAGCGTATCTCTTCTAACATTGCTAGGATTTATCAGTATCATTGATCTTCAGCTGTTTCATATTTTCATAGTTGTTAGGGGCTGGAAGGGACCATACAGATCATCGCATCCAGCCCCCCTGCACTTGGGAAGGAAAGACTGCTGGGATAAGATGAACCCAGCAAGACGGGCGTCAAGACACTTTTTGAAGATCGCCAGGGTGGGTGATGGTACCACCTCTAGGGAGAGCCTGTTCCAAACCTTCAGCACTCGACTTGTAAAGAAGTTTTTTCCTTATGTTTAGCCTGAAGCAATCCTCAATCAGTGTGTGCCCATTAGTTCTTGTCCTCCCCTGGGGGGCCTTGGTGAACAGGTTCTGCCCCAGGTGCTGATGTAAACCCCTGATATACTTATAGGCTGCCACCAAGTCCCCTCTGAGCCTTCTCTTCTCCAGTCTTTCAGCCTCTCCTCCTATAACTGGTCTCAAAGCCTCTAAACATGTGTGTGACCCTCCTTTGGACTCTCTTGAGCTTCTCCACATCCTTCCTAAAGTGTGGTGCCCAGAACTGGATGTAGAACTCCAGCTGTGGTCTCACCAAGGCCAAGTAGAGAGGGAGGATAACATCCTCAGTCTTGCTCAAGATGCCTCAGTAGATGAATGCCAGTTTTCGATTAGCAATGCCAGCTACAGCATCGTATTGGTGGCTCATGTTCATTTTGTTGTTTATCACGACACCCAGTCTCGTTCAGATGTGGTGCTGGCAAGCGTAGCACTGCTCAGCCTGTAAGTGTGTTGCTGATTCTTTCTCCCCAGATGTACCACTTTACATTTCTCTGTACTAAATGACATCTTGTTGAGGTCTGCCCACTTTGCAAGCTTGTCCAGGTCAGCCTATATTGCCAGCCTGTCTTTGGGCACGACCACACTCCTGCATAATTTGGTGTCATCAGTGAGCTTTGCTAGTTTGCTTTTAGTACCTGAATCCCATTCTTGATGAACATGTTGAAAAGCATGAACACGTTGAAATGTATGAAATGCATGAACATGTAAAAAAGCATGAACATGTTGAAAAACTCTGGTCTGAATACTGAGCCCTGAGAGATGCCACTGGTCACCCACTGCCACGATGACTCAGTTCCATCATCATGGCAGAGGGTGGTATAAATTGAAAGTTTTGCTCAAATATAAATTCCCTTAATGGCAGTGATTAAATTCATAGCATTCATAGTATTTAAATGTAAAAGTAAATACAGGGTTCTGTCCTGGTTAGGTACATGGACTGGGTTCCCAATGGCCCATCGAACCCCCTCATCTTCAGATGCCAAACTATGTAGAGAGCTGCTTTGCACCTGGCTTGTGCATACAGCAAAGCAGAGCCATCTCACACCTGCTTACCTGGCTCTGTAGACACTTCAGGCTCCGTGTCTTCATTGGCCTTCTTGTTTGACCAGGCATCCTCTGAATTACTCCATCAGTTCTCAGGAACCACATCTCCAAGTGGTTCATCTTCACACCGCAAGCCCACTAAAATGCCCACAGACTTCTACAAGAGTCTTTCCATTGATTGTGACAGGCCACTTTCGCCCTTCCTTCTTTCTGCTTTTCAATACTACTCTTGCTCTTGGCCCTTCTCACTCACAGCTCTGCTACAGGGATGATTAGAGCAAAATCATCTTCTCAAGTCAAACAACACAGTCTTTCTGTATCTCTCTGCCTCCATATTTTTCTGTATTTCTCAGATGAGCTCTCTCACTCTATGTCTGTGTATATACACATGTGTGTACAATATATAAACACATATAATCTGCATTTATACAAAGTTATAAATGTATATAAAATGTACAAGTATATATATATATTATACCCACATACATATTTTTCTCTCTTGTATTTCTTCATCTCTTTTTGCTATTAATCTTTTCTTTTTCCTCTGTAATCATTTACTCTGTACAAAAACAATTTAGATTACAATTTAAATGAAAGACATGATACAAAATAGGATTGTATTGAATTGTTCTTGTCATAACATAAGCTACAGTTGTTTTGTTTTATTTCCTAGGGTACAAATGGCAAATGTATACCACTAGTGCACATCACAGCCTGTACAATACCATACATTATAAATAAAATGATATAGGCTACAGCATTCAAGATAAAAGATATTAAGGTTTCTGGAGGGGCACTGTAAAATTTAATGTTTTATAGAAGACAGTGGTTTTTTCTAAACTAGCGTTCAAATGCTCAGTAGGAACAAAAACAAAGCAGGTTAGGAAAAGAAGTGCTGGATATTTTCCCAAGGTTCGATTCTGCTGTATTTATCCTTATTAAGTAATAGCTTTCTTCCTGACTAGTCCCACTGAAATCATAATACCAGAAAAGCATTGCACAACGCAAAACATTAACAGCCACAAGCCATTCAGTTTGAGTTGCTGCCAGAACCATACTGTTTTAGGCTGGCCATGAGAAACCAGGGTGACAATGATGATATATTGACTGCTTAGATTACAAGCTCTTTTGGATAGAGACCCTCTTTTGGTTTTGGGTTTGTACAGCACCTTGCACAACAAGATCATTCCATGATGAGGGTTGCTAGGCACAATAACTAGGGACCCACTTAAACTGCGGTTTGGCGATAGTTGCAGAAACTGTGAAAAATGGCAATTTCCACAATCACCAGCAAAAAAGGATGGGTCTCATGATGCCTGCAGTGCCCAGTAATTTGACAAATCCTGCAGCTGAATGGAGAAGACTGGGCACGTCTACACAAAACTCGATGTCGCCATAGTGATGAGCTACATCATCGTAGCTCATGGCTACAGTGACATAGTGTTGGCAGGCACGAAGCATGACACCAATACTACTGTGCAGTAGCAATGAGCAGTAGTATTAGTGTCACGCTTCATCCCTGCCGACACTATGTCACTGTAGCCATGAGCTACGATGATGTAGCTCATCACTATGGCGACATCGAGTTTTGTGTAGACGTGCCCAGTCTTGTCCATTCAGCTGCAGGATTTTTCAGATTACTGGACACTGCAGGCATCGTGAGACCCATCCTGAAAAGTGCTGAGCCTCTCATGTGCTTTCAGCTGTGGAGATGAAGTATTTGGGGGTGGAAAGCACCTCAGTGGAAGTGGGAAAGCCCAACAGAAGGCAGAAAGAAGCAAAATGCCTATCAGCTTTAGTGGAAGCCAGAAGAGCTCCCACCGTTCCCACACTGCAGCTACAATCCTGTGAATGCAGTTGAAATATATTGAAAGTGACAAATTAAAAGGATGTTTAGAAACATGTTTCAGGATCTAAGGGGGAATGGAAAAATCCATGCTGGAGCTAAGAGCAACATAAACAGCAGTGCAAACTGCTCTGGAAAAGAAAAGAGAAACCTCATTACATGCACTACTTTTTCAGGAAAGGCCACGCTTTGGGAGGTACCTTCCCTCACAGGTGGAGCTACTGTTATTTGCCTTTACTGTGGAGGCCAGCAGATCTACTCAAAACTACAGAAAGGATAAGGTACCACTAATTTGCCTTGTCATTGACTTAACCTACCTGAGCCACATTTGTCCATGTTTGAACAGGAACAGAGGTTGATTCATACTGGGCACATTTACATGAGACTCTATGGTGCGGTGGGAATGAGCTATAGTGCCATAGCTCATTGCTTTGGTGATGTAGCATCTCCAGGTACAAACCGTGACAGTGACATTACTGTGAAGTACTAATAAGCTACTGAGCAGTAGCTCCTTACTACTGCACAGCAGCGTCTAAAAATAACCTTGAGGGGGCGGTACTGTGCAGTAACGCAGCTTACTGTGCAGTCATTTTGTACTTGGTTAAGCAAGTACTAAGTGACTGTACAGTAAAAACTGCACAGTCTGCCACTCATGTAGATTATGCAACTGGGTGAATCTACAAGTGCGCTTTAATGTGCAGTTGAATATTTTACTGTGCATTAAAGCTTCACATAAAGAACCATGACATTACATTAATGTACAGTAAAATAGTCTACTGCACATTTGGTGCCATTAAAAAAGCATGCAAATGTGCTACTGTGCATTAGTGCAGCCAAACGTGTACTAACTTAGTACCTCACATTGGAGGTACTAAATTTAATATGGATTAGAAAATGCTCATTAAAGCACACATAGGCACGCCCACTGGGAGAGTCTACATGTTCATTAATGTGCCATATTTACAGTGCATTTAAGTTTAGTACTTGTATAACCAAGTACTAAATCAATGCTCAGTAACTGGCAGTACTGAGCAGTAGCTCTGGTGCATGGCTTTTTAGCAATGCTAACTGTGCAGTAGCCTAATACTACTACACATTAGCATATTAGAATGGTTTTTGCCATGCACTTTAATGCTCAGTAGAATTAGGCTCCTGCACAGTTAGCATCATATGTAGATGCACCTATTGTGTCCTTTAGACATCTGTAAGAACTACTTCACAGTTAGGGCGGCTAGGATCTGGAACCAACTTCCAAGGGAAGTGTTGCTGGCTCCTACTCTGGGGGGTCTTTAAGAAGAGGCTTGATGCCTACCTGGCTGGAGTCATTTGAGCCCAGTTTTTCTCCTGCCCAGGCGGGGGGTCGGACTTGAAGATCTACAAGGTCCCTTTGACCCGACTTCTATGATTCTATGATTCTAACCATTATATAATTCAAAGTTCTCCTACCCCTACTGTCTACTCTGCTTTCAGGAGACTGTACCCCCACTACAGAATGGAGGTGGAGGGAAATGATAATATTTAGGGGGCTGGGGCACATGAGTTTTGAGGAGAGGCTAAGGGAACTTGGCTTATTTAGTGTAAAGACAGAGAGGAAATTTAATAGCAGCCCTTAACTATGTTCAGGGTGTTTCCAAAGAGGTGACGTTGGACTGTTTACAGTGGTGACAAATGATAGAACAAGGAAGAATGGTCTCAAGTTGTATCAAGGGAAGTTTAGCTTAGATATTGGGAAAACTTTCTCGCTAGGAGGGTAGTAAAGCATTGGAACAGGCTGGAACAGAGATGATAGGGAATCTCTGTCCCTGGAGGTTTTTAAGACCTAGCTAGACAGAGCCTTAGCTGGGATGATCTAGTTGGGGATAGTCCTGTTTTGAGCAGGAGTTGGACTAGATGCGACCTTCTGAGGTCCCTTCCACCCCTCATTTTCTATGATTCTGTGACTCTGGTGCTGTGGAGATGGGGGAGCTTGACAAACACTGCACTGATACCTTGCTGGTTCAAGCCTCTGATGAAGTAAGGCAAGGAGGCTGGGAGCCCAACAAATCTCTCTATGCCACACCGCACCAGAACTTTTCAGTTCAAGGCTCCAGTGCAATGTAGGGGCTGGGAGAGACATTGGCACACACAGGAGCTGGTACAAGGCTCCAGTGTAGGGCAGGGGCTAGGATCAGCCCCTGGGCTGTGTCCATGAACTGTCCCCCTTGTGGTGTGGGGGCTTGGAACTGTCTCCCATGTCATGGTCATTCCCAGCCCTGGCACCACACTGAAGCCTTGAACCAGCTCTGGTTTAATCCCAGGAGGCGCAGACAGAAGTGACAGCTTTCACCTGATCTGACCCCTGAAAGTGCTCTACATTCAGGACAAAATAGAAATGTATGGCTGCAGAGCCGGATCCCATAAAAATTGGATGAGGGTTCAGATGGAGATACTCCAAAATGGGGTGCCTTCAGTACTTGTTTCCGCACTGCCTCCCAACGCAGATACTGTTTTCAGAATGGGGGGGAAGGCCGGGGAGGAAGGGAGCAGAGGGACTTCAGTCTAGGCTTTTTCAGCCAGCGCTGGAGGGTAGGACAGGTGGATTGGAAGCCCCCTCACAAGGTGGAGGGGCCTCCAATCTATCCACCCCACCCTCCAGTGCCGTTCCCTCCTCCCATTCTGAAAACAGTACCTGGGCTAGGATGGGGAAGAGGCACTGCTAGGGGAGACCAGCTGCAGGCTCACAGGCAGCAGCTGGATTTGCCAACCCCTAGGACCCAACAGCAAACTTTGGTTGGGTCCGAAGGATTGCTGTGACTCATGGGGCTTCCTGTGAAGCAACACCCCCCCGCCTTTCCCCACTGTCTCTGGGGGGAAGCACCTGAGCCAGTCTTGCCTGCTGTGTTTAGCTTGGGATGTAGACAACGGGAGGAGGGATGGGCAGGGGGTTTTCCTTCCCAGCTCCTAGACTCAAAGACTGGGCAAGCTAGGGGGAACTACTTTTTAGTTGCCCTAGTTGCCCTAATGTCCCCACCCCAGTTGAGCCCCATTCAGTCAAACTCGCTCTGGAGCTTGCTGGTCCACAGCAGTGGAGAAAGTAGGAGCGGCAGGCAGGAGTGGGGTGGGGAAAGGAGAAGGCAGAGGAGCAGGAGCAGGAAGGGAGGGGGATTTTCATCTGCTTTAGGGACTAAAGAAATGTCCCCCAAGGCTCCCAAGGCATGGTCTGCCCACACTGGTGGGGGTGAGGAGGCTGGGAGCAGTGGGTGGGTGGAGGCTGCTTATCCTTCACCCCCCTTTGAGAAATCCTGGATGTGTCCCTGCCCATACATAACTGAATAGTCAAGAGTTTAGTTTGGAGGTCGAAGCAAACAACAAAATCAGGTTCCTTTCAGGATCAAGCCCGAACCTTTTGTTACACCTACATTTTGTTTCACGTTTGCATTGTTTAAGTTTTTATTATCCTTTTCAAACATCGGGTGCTTTTTAAAAATGAAAACACTCTTCCAAAGCCAAAAAAAAAAAAAGGAGGAAAAAAAGAAAGAAAGAAAAAAGTTCTGTCTGTCCTCTTTAAACACCTCAAAATAAAATTTTCAATTTCCCCACCAAACTGTTTACTGAATTTGACCCAAATTCAAGCCAAAAACTTCTTATTGATGAATTTCCTGGGTGAGGACTCAAATGACTAAATGGGTGATGTGTGCAGCACTGTGTCTTTATTAGAATGTGACCACAGCATGGGAAAACGCTGGGAGCTCCTGTTTTACATGATAAGAACCCACAAAAGATATTATGCAAACAAACCAAAAACAAAAAACCCCAAAACCCTGCTATTTTTGTGCTGCAAACCTTACAGTAAGGAAGAAGATTCTGCCTCTTTATTTATGTCCTTGAACTCTGCTGAGAAATGCTTTACTAGCTAGTAGCTGGAATGTTCTTTCCAATGATGTGAAGTAGCTGAAGCTTTAACTAGAAGCAGCACACTTAGATGTTGATCAGATTAATAATCTGCAACATACAAGCCGGAGCCCTTCGAGTGCAGACAATATATCTAGTGGCATAAACCAGTTGAACAATATGTGCCTGTGCATAAATACTCCATCTACTTCTTTCTCGCCATGGGGCAATTGTCTGCGCACTGAGAACAGGAAAGGCTCTGCCATTCCAATTATTATTCCTCACTGAAGACTCCAAGGCTGTGATACACCCTCAAACCAAGGCAACATTTTATATGAATTCAAGTTCCTTGTGCAAAATCCTTCTGGATCCCATCAATTATTTTACCATACTAAGAGATTTCTTGACATTTCTAAATACTGTTGCTGACAGAGGGACTCATCTGGCAAAGTTGCTAAGTACTTCTGACTTAAATAGGGACATAGCACCTTCCGGGATGAGGGCTGAGTCTTCAGCTGGGGAAATGTGGTACGGCCTTCAATGGGAATGCATTGATTTAAGCCAGCTGAGGATCGGACTCATTGTCAGAAATGGAAAGAGTCCAGGGATGAATGTGGTCCGATATATTTTACAGCCTCTTTATATAAGACAAACTGTAATTGCTTGAGCACAATTAACTAAGTATCCTTTGGCACACACTGAGCCATTAGTATTGTTTAACTGTAATTGCTGTTGTCTCTGCTATTTGTGCTTCTTTTGCCAAACCCACTGATTGGAATATTAAAAGCATTGTCATTATCCTTTTCAAACAAAATCTGACGCCAAGCAAAAGCAGCTCAGCCCTAAACCGTTTCCCATTAGCCATAATAAACAGTAGCTAATCTTTAGCAACACTGAAGGACGCTCTAGTTTGCAGACTGTCACATCCATTAAATATGTTCTCAAGGCAGAAGAAAAAAAGATGAAGACGATGGTGTTAAACACAACACATCTCCTCCTAGTGGCAGCACAAGGGAAATCACAAATTCACTGAATTGTACCACGGTGACAGAATGTCATTTCAATTGCCTTATTAACCATATGAAAAAATATATCACAACAGTGAGAAAACTTCTCAGTTATCTATATCTTACCCCTTAGGCTATTGTCATGAGCCAGTGGCATACTAAGAAGAGAGTACTAATTCAGTTGTCAGCTGCCTTGCCTATTAAACAGGAGGAAAAAAAAATATCAGCAACAAAATTGAAACAAGTAATAAGGTAAGGGAAAGGTTTGGCTATCCTTGTCCACTTGATTTTTGTTTGTTTGTTTAATTAACCAAATACAACCACGTGCACCATTTTCTCTGTCACAAAGCATTGGACCCACACTGGTGCATTGTCTTCTAACTGAATATTTACTGTGCTTGGAAGGTGCTATCTATTACAGTTTAAAAGAGTAAGTGCTGGGACGTTATACTCTTAAGTTCACGACCTGCCTTGTGAACTATAATTTGGTGAATTCTGATCTGCTAAACTGAAATGTGTTCAAGGTCTGGAAAGAGGAGACTCATGTAACTAGCCAAGGATAGCACAAAAAAGTGGTAGGTCTAAAACTAAATGAGAGTTTCTGATAGATAGTGAAAAGAAACCTCATGACTGATTGTAACTGGACTGACTTTCAAACTATGCATCGTAGAAAGCAGAAAAATACTACAAGTTTGTTTCCCAATGACCACACCTTTCAGTAGGCATTTCCATTGATGCATTGTAAGAGTGACGTGAGTGTAAAATGCTATGGAATTAGCATACAAATGTAGCATTTTCCACACGCTTTCACATGCAGTAAAAAGCTGTCGAAGGTCCAGGGCAATGGTGAAGCAGACACAAGAAATGGAAATGGTCCTAAAAAAAAACACTTTCCTGTCACCATTTCATGTCCTTGATTCCAATCCATCCTTGAACTGACATAAAGAACCTGTTTCTTTTTTGTTTTATATCATTCACTGGGCACATCTACACGTGCATTAATGTGCCACAGTTGTGGTGCATTAAGTTAATACCTGCCATTACAGGTACTAACTTCATGTACCGTAATTGGTGCCACTGCGCAGTAGTGCTAGTGCATGTCTTTTAAGTGATGCTAATGCACAGTTGACGAATTCTACTGTGCATTAGCGTGTTAGCACAGCTTTTACTATAGCACGCTAATGCACAGTAAAATTAGTCTACTGCACTTCTAGCATCTTGTGCAGATGCACCTACTCTCATCTTTTATTGCGTCTAATCTGTGAAAAAAGAGTAAAATTCCACCATTTGGGTTCAGTGGTATTTTTATGTACTTTGATATAAGTGACTGAACAAAATGCACAGCAATGATGAATTGGCTGCCTTTTGTAGACATTTAGCACTAGTGCAAAATGGGTGAAAATGTGGCTTCTGTTGTGAATAAGTGGGGCCAATTGATTTTGCAGCTCCATTGCACTAATTTTGCATGGCTGAACATGATTGCCTAGGCACAAGGAAATGAAGAGTCAGGCCCAACAGGGGAAGCA
Source organism: Gavialis gangeticus (assembly GCF_001723915.1). Lineage (NCBI taxonomy): Eukaryota > Metazoa > Chordata > Crocodylia > Gavialidae > Gavialis > Gavialis gangeticus. The sequence goes on from NW_017729028.1 coordinate 36,124,597, forward strand.
TTGGAACTTGTTAATCAGGGACTGGTAATGTGTTGTGAAATCTTTTACCTCCAGGTCACTAGTCTGAATACAGAGCAGTGGTGGGAAGTAGTTACTTAAGAGGGAATATTGCTTATAGAGTAGAGCCTAAGAACAAGAGTCGGGACCATTGAGTTGGATCTCTAGGTTTCCATAAGCTTTGGGAACTACTTATACTTTCTGCCTCTCAGCCGACTCATTTATAATACAAAAATAAGGATTCGGGGGTTGGCTCTCTCTACCTCTGGTATAACATTTTCATAGTTGCATTTAAAAGTGAGGCCCGTGTATCATGATTTGACATTGATGTTCCTATGCCTTGCTTATTGAGCCACTATGTAGGGACATAAACAATCTGGATTCAACTTCTGGTTTTGTAAGAGGCCTCCTGTGTGAACTGAAGGGAACCATATGCAGGTCCCTGACATTGTAGATGAGTGCCCCACTCCATTGTTTAAATGGGAAGGTGAGTGCCACTGCATTTTAAGTAACTAATGCCTGCTCCTATTTTTGAAGCCCCATAAGCATTGGCCCTTAGGGAAGTATTGGTGTCTCTGAGTGAGGAACTGCATTTCAATACCCCCCTATCCTCAGCATTTGCTGAAGGGTAATACTGCCAAGTGTTCTGCCTGATCTGGGTGAGACCATGAACAGTACTGAAAGCTAATACGCCTAATGATGGACTTTGGATCCCACTGTGTAGGTGAGGCAACTAAAAGTGAGGTATGGAAGTTGCTCAAAATTACGTTGCCCAAGCCACTTCGTAAATCTGGGCCTCTCTTTCCTTACAATAAAATGGGGGTGCCTACTCTCCCCCTTTCTTCCTCCTATATCTATTTAGTTTGAGAATCGTTATGGAAGGGGCTCACTTTTCCCTCTTCTCTTTGTAAATACAATTGTTAGACTCCCTGGTCGTTTCTCTGAAATTATTATTATCACTAAGAGAGCTGTTAGAAATTCAGCACACTTCCCACCCACTGGATCAGCATTGTTAAAAGTTAAGCTAATTAGTATTTTCAGAGTTCAGAAAGCCAGTCTGGATGGTTTTGTTAATTTTATGTCATGGTAACGATTTTATCACACGTGATGCTATTACTAGGAAACAGAAGCCTGAACAAATATCTGGCTATGAAAATACATTTAAAAATGTTCCACTGAGACACCTCATTGAAGAGTGGTTCCAGGTATTCATGAGAAAAAATACTTACTCATGTGAATATATAGCTCCAATTCCTTTTAGTAAATTAGTACCAGACAATGTGGAGTCAAAAGGGTATCTTTTTTTTTCTTTATTTGTAACAAGCCTTTAGCAATTTGTAATTAGATCATTCATGCTGGGAAAAAAAAAGGAGAGACCTACATTTCGGCAAAATCATTAGTATATTCAGCAACACAGGGCACGATCCACAGATGATGGAAACTAGAGGTGGTTTTAGTGAAGATGATGGAACTGCTATTTTATACCTCTAAAGCTCTGGCCTATGAACTGAAAAGCAGAGTTCTCAGCAGCTGTCAGCAGCTGGCTGATGATATCATGTTAGATCAGGCATTAGTATATTTAAGAAGGAGCCATGGAAAAAATGTCATGAAAGGGTGAGCGTGACGGGAACTTCCCAGACTTGGGGGTTTGGGGTCACAATGCTATAATGGTCACAACCCAGGAATCCAGAGCCAAAGGCCACAAACTTGGAGTCCAGGAGCTGAAGGTTGAAGCAGAGGAGGCAGGCAGGAGCAAGGCAGAGAATTCAGGCTGGGCAAAAGCTAGGGAAGGAGTTAAGCAGAGAGAACAGAAAGCCAAGGATTATGAAACAGAGCATTAAGCAGGAGAACTGGAGTTGGCCAGAAGAATAACCAATGATGCTGCTAGTCCGCAAAGCCCTGTGAGGGCTGGTACTTATATGCAACATCTATATACAAATGCTTTTAAAACTGGGACCAGCTGAAGGCACTCAGGCAGCCTGCAACCAGCCCCACACAAGCTAGCAAGGCCAACTAGGGCTAGTCTGGGAAGCAAGTAGGCAGACTCCTGACTGATAAATGCTGAGCCAAGGGAGAACATAATGAAGAATATTGTGGACTCCAGGAAAGGTCCAGCTGTGAAAGGTGAAGGGAAATGGAGAAGGTATGGACTAAAGCAGTTGTGCCCAATCTTTTGGCCCCATGGGCCAGATAAGTGGTGTGGGGCAGATCCCATCCATAGGCCCCAGATCACCAGTTCATAGCTTCGCTCCAACTCTGGATCAGGCCTACTGCTCCAGCCTGAACTCTGAGTGTACTGGATTGGGCCCTGCTACATCAGCCCCAGCCTTGTGTGTGCTGCATCATGCTATCTGCCTTACCCCCAGACTTACAGATGCTGAATCAGGCCCTACTGTCCCAGCCCTATACATGCTAGCTATATCCCATGTGCAGGGTCATGTCATCTGACTGCAGGTTTGAAAATTTGGCAGCAGGGGGGCAGTGGTTGTGTTAACTTCCACAGCTCCCCCTCCCACCACTCCCCCAGGCTTCAGGATCTGGATCTGGTCTGTGGGCCAGGCATTGAACACCCCTGGTTTAAAGAAAGAGGCAATGCAACAGATGCCAAAGCTTAGCAGAGACATTGCAGGGAAGAGCAGGAGAGGGAGTATAGTGCTACAGTGGAAGAATACTTACATTTTGACAAGCTCGTTGTTAAAAAGACAAATATATTTATGATTCTGCTTTCTGTCAGCTGCTCTACATCTAGGCAAACCATCCATGCCATGGTATGACTAGTAGGGCTGTGCAAAACTTCAGCAGCCATTGTATTTTGGAGTTTTTTTGGCCTGCTTCAGTGCCCAGAACACCAAATATGAATTAGAATGGGAGACCAAGAAAAAGCTCCACAACTAAACAAAAGCATCTCAAACATTTCAGAAAATTTTAGAAAATTTCAGAGCTGGGCTTGCAGGGAAACAGAAACTAAGAGGGAGGGCGAAGAGGGAGGGAAGGACAGATCCGATATTGACATCTGTAGCTGGCCAGTGATTGTGATCTGTCCCTGGGATCCCTTCCAATCCCAGTGCTCTGGGAGAGGAACGACAGCCTGCTGTCATCCCACGCACACATCCAGGGACCCACACTCCCCAGGAGGAGCCTGGAACAGCCCTGCAGCCCTCCTGGTGGGCACAGACCCCCAGATCTTCATGAAGGATGACAGCATGCTGCCACTGCTGGCTGGGGCCAATTCCATCACTCGAGTCTGCTTGGCACAACCCATGCTGAGCGCCAGAAAGAACCGAGTGCTAGTGTTGGCCCCATCTGGCAGCAGCAGCCTGCTGTCCTCCTGCGTGCAGATCTGGGGGCCCACACTCCCCAGAAAGAATCCAGCACATCCCTGCAGCCCTGGGCCCCCAGATCTGTGTGTGGGATGACAGCATGCTCTCACTGCTGGGTGGGACTAGTGGCAACACCAGTCTTTCCAGTGCTTGGTGTGGGCTATGCTGAATGCCATTCCCAGCTGTCAGCAACAGCCTCCTGTCATCCTCCGTTCAGATCAGGGGGCCCATGCACCCTGGGAGGATTCTGGCACAACTTCACAGCCCTCTTGGGGGGTGCGGGCCCCCAGATCTGCATGCGGGATGACAGCATGCTGCCACTGCCAGCAGGCAATACAAGTTTTGCATTGAACAGTTTCAGGTGCAATTTCACAAAAACCCATGTATCTATCACCTTGAGTCTTGGCAGGCTTCTTGCCCTTAGAAGGGGCTACCATCCCTGCAATTTTCATCCAAATAGGCCAAACAATGACAAAGGTATAGGCATTTTAGTGATTCCCCATTATAGTCTATGGCTGAATCTTTGAAACTGTCAAAATTCTGAAATAGTTTTAGCTGAATCAAATCAGGACAGTGATTCTCAACACCAAAATGAATCATTGTCTCTCTGAAATGGCTGAATCCACATCCAAATTGGAACACAATTGTTTTGCACAGCCGTAATAACTAGTGCTTGCTAGATTGCTCATTCTAACAGTGCATTAACCTTACATTTCCTAGACACTTTCCAGCCCATACACCTACTGTGGTACACATGGATTCTAATATTTTCCATTCTTGGCTCTGATGAATAATTCACTTTTTAATGGCTAAACTAAAATACAGCACTCTGGGCACATTTACACATTCATTAATGCACCTTTGATACTGCACATTTCATTTAGTACTTCCTTAATAAAGTGCTATCTAGATGCACAGTTCCTACAGTTACTGTGCAGCAGCACTAGTGCATGGTTATTTCAGTTTCTGACTTGACACACTACTGCACGGCATTATTAGGGTAATGCGCAGTAAGCGTCTCGTGTAGACTCACCGTCTGTAAAGAACATATCTCCTATTTCTGAATGAAAGGAACAACTTAGCAGAGGGCAGCATGGCAATTGAGACAAGGTTTTATTCATCCATTTTGGCGGGAGAACAGCAGAGATGAGAATTAGAAATTTCCAGGGACAGACAAAGCCTGGGGCAATCTCATGATCCATGGGCAAACAAATAGTGAAAACCAGCCAAAAGCGAAGTAAGGGGGCTGTTATCTATTACAATTTGCATGTGCTAACTCTAAGGAATGTTAGGTGGTATTAAAAGCATGTTACATGCTAAGGGTTAATACTCTCTCTAAGATGTACAGCTCTGATTTGAGCTGCAACACAAGCTGTCTAACACCAATTGGAGATAATCCTCGCCTGAAGAGGTGTAACTTTGGAAATACTTAGAGGGCACTGAGCTCATCTTGTTTTCTGCCTTAACATGCAGACACTCCCATCTTAAAAGCATTTAACACATGAGAAAGGTACTGTCTAACAAAACGCCCTGTAGCACATACTGATATAGATCAGTCATCCATAGAACTTGTTGCCAAAAAGTTGAACCACAAACCACAATCTACTCTCTGAAGGGGTAAAAAGATGGAGAAATGAACTGATTACAGTGTCAAAGCAGTTTCAAGAAGAGAAAACACTGGGTACTAAGTGGTGGAGAGAGGCATTACAAGAATCAATGGCTGGGAGCTATAACAGACACAGTCAAATTCTGAAATAAAGCACCATTTTTTAACAGAGAGGAGACTAGATTAGTTATTTGATTCTGTGGGCAAAGAACTATATATTCTTTTAATGTGGAGGTGGGAGGGAAGGACTTACTGTTCAGAGGCACACACCACTGGAGCCAGTGTAAGTTTGTTGTCTGTTTATTTCTACATGGGTATAAGTGAGACCAAATCATTGTAAAATTAAATGTGAATGAAAGAGGGTGTTAATAGACGTGCTCCAGGATATAGGGGCATTTTAATTAACAAGATGAGCTAATTAAAAGTGCCCAAGTGTCATGTGTACCAGTGTCCTCACACTGAAAAATGGCAACAGGGTGCTTTGAACTAAAGTTCATGGGATGAGCTTTTGTTTAAAGCATCCTGCTGCCATTTTTCAGCATGGGGATGCTGATACACGGGACGCTGGAGGCTGCTGGAGCACAATAATTTCCATGCTCCAGCAGACTCTATTAATCGAGTCTGCTGCACCACTTTGGATTTACAGCACATCAGAGCAGCCTCTCTGCAATCTATAGGAGCCTAGAGATACTGAGTAACAGCAGTGTAACTCTATTGAAAGTGGACAGTGGACTCCTCTATATAGGAGTGGCCAGGCAAAACTGTTGTATCAGCTGAACATGACACATGGTAAAACAAGATATTTAAACCCAGTATTCTTGTTACACGTGACCACACCTGGAACAAACTACCAAAGTGCTGAGTGGGTTCTCCATTTCTTGGCACCTTCAACTCCCGACTGACTGCCTTTCTGGAAGATGTGCTGTATTCACGCATAAGTTATTGGGCTCAAAACAGGGGTAGTGAAATTTAGAGGCCGTGACAGACACTCAGTCAGTCCAGATGATCTAGTGGCCTTTTTCATCATTAAGATCTATGAATGCAAGATGTGCAAGGAGGAGGGCAAGCAATCACTTAGACTGTAAACTGTGTGGGGCCTTAACGCACTGCAGTAATAGAAAAATTAATGACAACATCCTGTACATAAAGAAACGAAGCCATGGAAAACTGACTTGCTTAAAGTTGCATGGGAAGCATGCGGTAGAGCCAGTGGTCGGACTTGGATCTTCTGACAACCACATCACCATTGTCTGCCCTCAGTAGAGCCCCAAGGCATAAGAAGGCGAGGGATTATTTAGCCCAACACTGCAGTGTAGGTGAAGTTCCTCCCTCTGCAACAGCTGTTGTGCTGTCTGTTCATCCTTCCTGCAGTGCAAAGGCAGTCCTCAGGTTACAATATTCTGGTAGCCTTACAGGGCTACACCAGTATAAAGATGGAACGGGGAAACTATCAAACTGCCTGACTTAATAAGTGTCACCACCCTCCAGTCGCCTGAAGAAGAGGCACCCCCCTCCCGAATCTTTGCTTGTTTTAGAAGTGTTGTGTGCCTATCCTTTCTCTTTGGGTTTGTTTTCGTTGGAAGAAGCGGTCCAAAAAAAAAAAAAATCCAAAAATCAGAGAGGCTGCATTGTGCTGTGACACGTTTTGTCAGACTGCATCAGCGCTGTTGAGCTTTGTCAGCACCGGGCATGTTAAATCAGTGTGATGAGTCCCAACTTGGTTTGTCAGGTCTACAACTGTCTTTTTTTTTTTTTAATAAAATTGATATTTTGGGGGCATACCCCAAAGGCTGTGATATTTGCAGTTCTGGGGGAAAAAATGATGGCAGACTGGATGGAGATAGCTAATGCTCTGTATTGGCATGGTAACTCCTTTGCCCCCAATTAACAATGAAATTACTGATGACCAGGGGAAGCCTATTAGAGAGAGATGAGAAAATAAATCCTTGTTTACAGTACACTAACAGCATTGATTGGACTAATTCCACTTATGTCAGTGGAGTTAGTTACTTTTTAGTCTGATGTATCTCAGGACATTTTAGTCCTTTTGAAACAATGGGGCATATTAATCCACTGGCGTTGGTGGGATTATCACAGAATCACATCAACAGTATGCCACGGAGGACAGATTTTTGCACTGTTGAAACAGGTGTCCAGGTCAGTCTGCTTCAGTTAATGGAGTTGCATTTTATGCAATGAGTTCAGGAGTCCCTGTGTTCTGACAGAAAAAGGAACCTATTGCATTTAGGGGGGGAAAAAAACCCTGTATATTATTCTAATGATTTATGGGCTCTTTTTGTAGAGATTTTTATCGGTAGCTTATTTATGAGAAATTCATCTCTGATATTAGGCACTTGAAAATCCTGGATAATCGTGATTGGTCCAACATGATGTGTTGCTTATTTATGAGAAATTCATCCCTGATATCAGGCACTTGAAAATCCTGGATAATCGTGATTGGTCCAACACGACGTGTGGTGTGAATGGTTTTGATCATAATAAAACTGCCAGCTTTATATATAGTGTTGTGGGTTAAAAAAAGACATGCAAGACTGAGTTAGGACATCCGTAATGTTTCTGGACAGGAAGTGATTCTTCCGTGGGTCTGAGCAGTTCCTAGCACAAAGGCTTCACTGTCTTAATGATAAGAATTACAGGGTTTGGACCGGGGGGGTTGGTTTTTCCTGATTGGGTGAGCATAACTCTGAATGTCAAGTTCCTGCAGTGAACGTTTACTGAATCAAGGTAGGTTTTCTGTAAATACCCCCCTTTATCTCCTAGTTCTGCACGTGTATCTATCTATCAAGCTATCAATCCATCATTATCAATCTATTTATCTGTCTGCTTTCCTCAATCAGATTTTTCCAGTGCTGGTTCATTGGCTGGATCAGTTCAGATGAGCAGAAAATGGCTGTGAACAAAGTTAGAGAAACTTTAAGACTATCAAATGGAAGGTGATGGAAAAAAATGTTGCTCTTTCAACCATCAGTCTGACATGCAATACTATAGAAGGCCAGATTCTTCAGTCACTATACGGTAATTTTAAGCCCCCAAAGATGACAAGGCTCGGCTTTGTATTTGATGCTTGATTCAGAGCAGAATTAGATAAGGTGACTTATGCTAACTGTAAGTATTAGAAAACAGTTCCAGGGAGCTTCCTGTAGATTAAGCATGGAAGAAAATAATCCTGTTTCATAAAGGGGGGGGGAACTGTTGATGGTGTAATAACAACAACAGCAACAGTAATGATGATGACGATTATGATGACAATGAATAGTGTGGTGATCAAAATTAGAGGAGCTGAAAGTCTCCTTTTGGGCCACCAAAGCAGATTCTAATTTGTTTCAGAACCTTACAAAACACTGAAATTTAGAATTAGCTTGGCGTGTAATGCTAGCAGAATTTATGGTTCCAAAAGCAGTAGGAAGATTACTGCTTCTGCTTTAATTAATCTGCAGAAATCATGGATTATGTCACTCCTCCTTGCAAATGTCATACTTCACCACTTAAAGGAAGGGAGACACCTCTGTTGCCCTCATTCTAATCACTGTTTTATGCCACAGAAGAACCAAAATATGCTGGGACTTTCTGGCAAGTTGTCTGAATATTTCACAGTCAAACTTGCCAGGATTAGGGTTTTCCTTGCAGCTGAGGTTTGAAAGTGTCATTATTATTATTGACTAAAATAATCCAAAGAGGTCTGAGTTAGAGATCAGAGCTTCATTTTACTTGCTGCCACACAGAGACAAATAGTAAGAACAAGAATAGTACTACTACCACCACTACTATAACAACAACAACAACAATAATAATAATAATAATCCCCATCTAAAGATTTTACGATCTAAACACCTAACCATGAATAACAAATGAAGAAAATCAGAGGGATGGATTGTGATCATAAAAAGTCTGAGCTGTATAAGAGTATAGTATGTATTCAAGAATAACAAGCTCCTTCACCTGTGTTGCTGCTTTCTGCTGTCCCCAGTACAGGAACTTGTTCTGTTCTTGGGGGGAAAACATAGTTTTCTTTTCAATTACAAAGACCCAGTGTCCTCAATCTATTTCAGGCAAAATCAGAATTGGGGAAGAAAAGGATTTTTTGTGTTGCTGCTTTTGTATGTGCCTATTTCTGTGGGACAAATTGATTTCCAACGATTGCCCAATATACTACAGCTATCAGCAACCAGGCTCCCCATCCCTGTTCTCCTTCTCCCTATTTCTATCTTGCCACCATTTGATATTGTTTGGATATGGATATAATGGTCAGAGCAGAAGACTGGGAGCCCGGATTTGGTACCGGCACACTCTATGTACTTATACACGTTCCTTCATTTCTCTGTCTCCTTTATAATAAAGGGGAAATAACAATTGCATATTTGACAGTGGTATGTGAATGAACAGCTAATGAATGAATTTATGACTTTTTACTCACTTTATCTAATTAATTCAATAACACTCTCATTTCCTTATGTCATAACTTATATCTAGGTATCCTAGCTTATTCTTCTATATCATGGGCCAAGAGATTTCCAATGAAAAGTTCTTTAATTCAAAGGGTACACATTTAAAAAAGGAAAAGCTTTTGGTTTTATTCAGCAAAAAGTTTCTCTTTTCATTTATGAAAACATATAAAAGCATTTTTGAGATGGCAAATGAAATTTAGTGCTTACCAATATCTGTTTTTTCAGGTGACTTGGAAAATCTGGGTGTAAATAGAAAATTTGGTAAGTGTTTAAAATATAGACCCCAATGGATCTTCTCACCATGAAGGGCCACATCACTCCCCTTAGAGCATGTATATATTTATATATATGATGGTGAACATATATATATATATATATATATATATATCATTAGGGAAAAATCACAACCAGTGGGAAATGGCTCTATTTTGAACATTTTTTTCAGTAAAGGCAGTTTAAAAATTTCATTTTTTTTTCCTGAAAAGATTGTGTATTTTTTAGCCTGCTGCATTAAGCTGCTTAGCCTCTCATGGCCAGTGGTTACTATGCTGCAGTCTAGAGACCGGTTGTAGATTATATCTATGAACCATAGCTCTCAAGAGTGCCTGGGTTAAGAAGAAAATTTGCATTTGAGTTGGAATTGTCTGTTAACCTTAGTTCTCAATTTTAACATAGGAAAATAGGACTGGAAGTAGCCTCCTGGGCCAATAAATCCAGTTCAATACAGTCTCCTTCATTTACAAGCAATTGTTAATCCAAGCGATTCCCACCATCACCTTGGACCCTCATGCAATAAGTATACGGCACAACACCCAAAACATTAAAAATACCATATTTTAGTGGGACCGACCTTTTTGGTAGGTGTGCTACAAATTAAACCTGCACCTTCCCTGAGTGCCACTCTGATCTCTTTCCCTTACCCCATCTGCGGCTCTGGTTTCTGCTCCCTGCCTGGCCTGCTGCTCTGCTGCCTGCCCCCTTCCCAATCTGCCTCATGCAAAGGTTGCCTGTGCCACTTTTGTGACCTGTGCTGCAGGTTGGCCACTCACAGCCCATCCCATCCCATCCCATTGACAGTGCCCTCATCTGCCTGCTTCTACCTGTCTTGAATAAGACCTTTTACTATAGGCAGGGAATTACTGAGATAGAGATGTTACTCTCCTCAGCTATCTCTCACTGCTCTGTTTTAGCCCAAGGACTTGTTCTGCCTGGAGTCAAAGGTATTTTCAACAGTTGCTATCCTGTCCCTGCTTACTGCTCCATTCAGCAGTGCCCCCCCACAGGTGTAACAATGTGGCCAAGCCTCCAAGACAGATGCCACCCAAAGAGTCAGTGGCAACTTCCCATTGCCACCACTGCCACCAGTGTGATCATGCAGTGCCACCAGTGTGATCATGCGGTGCCATTTTTTTATGCCCTTCCCCCCAACCAAGGTGGCTGCCCCAGTCATCATGCAGTAGTGCCCCCCATCAGCTGCTTGTGCCATCACAAGGGAGTTGAGGGAAATGAGTAGCTTTGTTAACTCTAACCTGTCTTCTGCGGTGGGCTGTGGAAGCCGGAGGGAAAGCAGGATTGTTAAGTGTTTCGGCTGTGCCTGAATTTTGGAAAACATTCAAGGCATTGAATGCAAACCTAGACCCTTTCTTGCAAGAATGGTTGCCCTGCAGGCTGGAAAGGTTGGGGGCTGCTGATCTGTCACTGTTGCCTATTTATGACATCTTCCATCCCTGTAGGATCTTGAGGGAGAGTTTTGGAAAGGTATCTATATGCCTAAAAATGTGCCCAGTGGGATTTGCAAAAGCAGCTGAATAGGTTAGACATTTTTGCAAAAACCCACTGAGTGCCCATCTGCATCTTTTGGTACCCAAATCCCCTTGAAAATCTGCCCCCTCAGTGCTTCATAGGCAGAGCACCAATGCAAAACCCACTGAAGTCAATAGGAATCCTATTGATTTCAATAGACTTGGGGTTATAGTTGGAGTAGTTATGCTCACAATACCATGAAGAAAGGAATTGCTGTTGTCACTACTGTTTTGTGGAGACAGAGTGATGGAGAAGCACATTTGGAAGCTGCCGGTCACTGCTTGCTTTTAGCAATGTGGTTACCTCTTTAGATGTCTCCATGGCAATTTTTGGGTGCTGATTTTTTTTTACATATCTGGACCTGTGTATCTTTCTTAGGGTCAGATATTCTAATAAAGTTGATGTTGATCTCCATAATGAATGTTGGATGTGAAATTTAGAACCGTAATTTCTTCTTTCAGGTCCACCTTCTGCAGCAAATGTTAGTTCTTATTAAAATATGGCATGCAGAAGTGAGAGAGAGAAAGGTAGACTGGGGAGAGACGAGAGAGAGAGAAAGAGAAAGAGAGAGACAGCATTTTTGCTGTTCTAGGCGATTTATCATACCAGAAGCCAATGGGACTTTAATAAGCCCAAAAGTGCACATCTCTTCACATACAAATCTGTTCACATCTTTAAACTTTTTCTCTTTTAGCCACTTCTGTTTTTTTTTTTTTTTTCAGACATCAGCACAACCTCGCTGTGCTGTCAAAGTCTCTCATTGTATGCTCCAGTGATCACATTGCTAAAAAATCAGCTAAAGATCTAGGCTGAATCTATACTTCATCCCTCGCTTTTTGCCTCCAATTTGAATGCACAGTTTGAGGAAAGAATAGGAAGCTTCTGTTTTCGCTGTGCTGAATGTTTCTGTCCAATAGCATACCCAGTCAAAAATATAATAAAATGGCTTTCCAAAGGTGAATGATGGTCTCCTCTACAAAATGTTAACCATGCTAAATACGCAGGTGAGGTTAAGAGTTTGCTCAGAGGGCTTACAGAAATCCTCCAGCAATAGGGCTGTTTCTAAAACAAAACCACTTTAATGAGAGCCGGTTGAAAACTCTGTTTTTCCCTTTACAAAGAAAAATAACGATCATAAAGTTTTCTCTGGATTTTCTTTTTTTTTTTCAGAGGGGAATCGGAAAAACAAAATAAAATGTTCTTCCACTTCGACAAGTTTCACAGTGACGTACTTCAAGAATTTCTTTTTTTCTTGTCAATCTAACTTTTCTGAAAGGACAGAAGTTTTAAAAGTCACAGAATGGATACAGATTTTAAAAAGAGAGGGGAAATAGTGTACATATAAGGACTTCTATTGTATTTAGTGAGAAAAAAGGAGAGAGGGAAATTAAAAAAAATGTTCTAATATTTTTCAGTGTTCAACAATTAAAACCAAACTAACTTTGCCATTTCATTTTGTTTTAATAATTCCCATTGATTGCTAACTACTAAATAAAGGAATTGTGGACATTTTGCAACAGCATGTTATTTTCTTCAGTTGATGCAGTTCAACCAGCTCTACATTTAAATATAATCCCATATTTAAGATTGGGTACTTCCAGTCATATTTTAACCTCACTTGTATGGGTGGCTGGTTTAATACAAAGCTAATTCAAGTCTGTGGAAAGACTCCCAGCCACTCCAGTGATTTTTGGATTGGAGATTATAACTAAACTACATTCATTCAAAGGAATTTTTTTTTCCTGGGCTTAAACTAGTGTAACTGAGGTCAGAAAATGGGTCTGAAACTCTGGAGGATAATTCTGTGCCTTTATAATACAAACTCTGGTTAAAAGAAGCCTATAATGCTTTCCTGTTCTTCCAGTCAGATAGAACAGGTATCTAAGTCCTTTGCCTTCCCAATATTTCTGTACTTCTACCATATAATTAATACTCTGAGGAAACAAATACGGTGAGAACCTACTCTAGAAACTGCCCTGGAAAATGATCTTAACGTATGATACAGAACGTATACAACATCTATTTAGCTAACTGGTGAAGCTGATAGAATATTACTTGTGTTAAAAGACAAAAAACAGAATGAAGCATATTGGGCCGAAAGAATTGGGTAGGTTAGGCATCGACACTAAACAGCAGACGTCACCGGACACAAATCCATGTAGCCTTATTGTAGCCTCATTGACCTCAGTGGAAACATCCCATTTTATATCAGATGAGAGACTGGTCTATAAGACTAAGCTGGTCTCTAGCATCAACTTTTGGGATTCACACTAGGAATGAGTTTAAAATATTTTGTGGGGATTTTTGTAAATGTTGATACAATCAGAGAAATGTAGGGCTGGAAGGGACTTCAAGAGATTGGCTGGCCCTACCATCCACCCCCTATATTGAGGCCGGATCAAGAATGTGCTGACGCTGCGGACGGTTTTCTTTCCGCCAGAATTTCAGGACTTACTGTGGTCAATGGGATTTAAACTCTTCTTTAAAATGGAGTCAAACTCTAAATTTTGATTATGGTTTTCAAATGAGGAGGCAGCTTGCTAATGGAGAGTTTAGTTTACTTCATCATTTCCACTGTGCAGGGCTTTAAATACTTAAAATCTAAGGATACCCTGAGTTATGACCATTTAGCATTCTCCATTTGCTTGTGGATTAATACCAAAAAAATAAATAAATAAATTGAATTGCATGGTGTTCCTGGACTGATTCAGGGCCTGATCCTTTCCACATTAAAGGCCCTGATTCTTTTTTAAGTGTTTGATTTCAGGAACGATATTGTTGCCTTCACTCTTTACTTAGAGAAAATTAAGTGCCTGAGAACAGCTCCTTATGGGGTGAGCACCATTATCAATAAGAGAAAGAGTGGGCCTCATCCCAGACTATCCAACTTTGATCTCAACCTGACCATCCCCTGGGTTGCTCTAGGATGGTAGATCATTTTGTCTGTGAGAGTTTGAACATCCTCCCTGTTGATAGTCTTTGGACAGATATAATAATGGTCATGTGTTTTTTTGGTTTTTTGTGCAGGTTTTTTTCATATGACCAGCTGCCTGTGCAGGAAAGGAGTTCGGCTACCAAAATGATCTCATCCAGCCACCAAAGAGACAGTAGCAGTTCTTGAAACTTCAGCATCACCTGAAAAGCATCATTGCATTGTTCAGCTAGCCTGGATCACTTGTGACCACCTAGCTGCTACTGTTGAGTTTTCATTGTGACAACAGTGCCACCCAGCGTTCAAACAGATCAAACAACAGCTCATCCAGAAAATATTTTTCATTTTAACGGCTGACTCCAAACACAAGATAAATTAATCCAACAGACTTTCAGTACTGCGGAGGAGAGAGGGGAGCAGGCAAATATATTGTGTCTGAGTCCTCATTGATTTGTGCCTTCCCTAGCCACTTATATCCCTGCAAAGAGGGTGTGAAATGCTATTATTGTTGAAGATGAGCTACTTTGGTAACATTCACTTTATATGGATGTAAATAACCATGCCAAATGAAAGGCAGTGGAAAATCAGGCCCCCTGCTAGCAATTTCACGGGCATATTTAATATTTGTCTACCTGGGCCTTCATTCAAGTTGTTTCCAAACCTCATATCTGTAGAGCAATAATACCAAAATGATTCTTCTATCTGGGGTCCCAAAGCTCTTTGCAAATGAGACATTAGACCTGTAAGGCAAGGAAGTGTTATAACATGAACTGTAGAGACGGTACATCAGCTTGGAAAGTGAATTAAGCAACCAACTGCAGCACTGGGGAAAGAGCCAAGATTTTCCCTTCTCTTATACCTCTGTCTCACAGACAGGACTCATATTGAAAAAAAAAGGGGGGGTGGAGAATATGCCATTCTTTTACCGAGAGCAAATTGCTCTTTCCTAGTTTGGCCATAGACTAGGTACTTCTGAGGGTTGGAGCATAAAGGCAGAAGGAGGTTACTTGGAAGAGAAGAAGTTGAAGAAAAGGCAATAAAACATGGGAATCAATTAAAGGGATGTCTCAGAGTTTGGGGACGGGCTGATGCCACTAGAAAATTTGGGGGATTTAATGTAAGTGAGGCCCTGAGCTAAAAAATCCTAGTTTGTGAGCTCCAAGATCAAATGACTGCTTCTCCTGCTCCTCTCTACCTGCACAAGAGAAAGGAGACCTGTGTGTGGTTAGGCACTGAGCTGGGGCTCAAGCAATCTGGATTCTGTTTATGGTTCCTGCCTCAGTTTCCCCAGTAAATATGACCTAGGCAGATCATGCAGGCTTTATCTACCCAGGAGTTAGGGATGTGATTGCAGCAAGAGAGTTTTTCTGTGCCATTCAATTTAGCTAGCTCAGAAAAAAAGCAATGGATATGCAGCATCATACAGTTTTCAGCCAGCTAATTTCCCTACCAGAGACCCTGATGGGGTGGCTAGCCCATGCTGAAACCCATGCCACCATGTCCTCACTGCTGCTGCTACCTGCATGCATATATTGCACATTTTGCAAAATTCTAATCTGAGTGATATTCAAAATATTCAGGGACAGCTGTGTATTCAGGAACTGTGGGAGATTTAAACTGGGCCAGGGCTAGACACTGAAACAGGATGAGAATAAGATGCTACAGGAACAAAACTAAATAAAACAGTTCCACCCTGAGCGGTAAACACATCCGCACTATGTAGTACTAGGTATTTGGGCTCCCTTCTCCGTAAAAGTGATTATAATCTTTATAGTAATATAGGTGGTTAGCCATGTTAGTCTGAAGTCAGGCAGAAGGCCGTATAAAAATACACCTTATAGACTTATCTGAATCAGAGCAAGAGCTCACAAAAACTTATGCATCCTCCTGACTCAGAGGGTGCATCTATATGTGCGCTTAATTGCACGGTAGACTAATTTGCTGTGTATTAATGTGTCCCCATCTACACGTGTGCAGCAATTAGGCCAGTGAAGACTAATTTATTGTGCCATCAGATAGTCCTGTCAGACACAAGTACTACCTAATGGCAGAGTTAATTACTGAGCTTCTTTGCACGTGTAGATGGTGATGACCAAATTAATTTACTCCTACTCAAATTGCACCAGAGTTTATTTAGTCGCATTAATTGCACAAGTAGGTGAGCTCAGTTAGTTTATAAAATTTATTTTTACCCTGCCTTCTGTAAGAGCATGTAACTGGAAAGATGTCTTGGGCCATTAAGACCAATCTATCCTGGGCAACCCTGCCACATACTCCCCTACATAAAGTGAGCAAGTTCCACTTCTAAAATAGCATTTTGTCCCTCCTACATTTATTGGGAGGCTGTTCCCCACATCTCTGATTATTTGAAATCTTTCTCTAATTTCCAGCCTAAATCTACTCATGGCCTGTGTATGTCCCACAGGGTCTTGTTGCAGCATGGTCTTGTGCCTTAAATGGCATTTCATTATGATTCATTTTAATAAGAACAAACCCAAGCCTCCAGGCTGCCACCTCCTTCTCACACAGAGAGTGCAACAAGCATTTGCAGCCAGTAGAAAAGTGACCGGGTCTTTGGTTACACCTCTCCTGTAAAAGTTGTTCCACTGGGACACTTAAGTAACTTGCAGCAAAGACAAATCCAGATGTGGTTCATTCTGTCAGTAAAATATTTCAGGATTACTTTATTGGTAATGTCCGAGTTACAGGAGAACAGTTCAGATATAGCTGCCTGGCTGAATAACTTGGAGAGACGAAAGCACTGATATTTGCAGTGGTTTACAATAATATGTTCTGTATCCTACAGCTGTATCTGGAAATGTAAAGGGCTTAGTAAATCAGCAAATTTTCCTTGTGGGCCTTGTTGTTCTTGAACTGGGGAAGTATTCCTCTGTGTCCTGGCTGTCATTACATGTTTGACAGATTTTGGAATGGGATGTAACAAGGTGTCCAAAATCATCCGAGGCAGCTCTTCCTCCCATACTAAAATACACAACAATGGCTTGGCCTGTTTATCAAGCATCATGCACCTTGTAATACAAACTGGGAAACTGCTGGCGTGAGGCTCCTGAGTTCTGCGGCTCTTTTCTGCAGCTTGCATGCAGAAAGGGAACCAGAGCCGTGTTTGTTTTTCTTTTATTTTTTTCCCCTACAAAGCTCTTTCCCCTCTACAAAAGTAGCACACAATTAGGCAGAGGATGAACACAGAACAGTCTCTCTTGTCTGATTGCATGCACACTTCTTTGAGATTTATTATTAGGTGGCTGATTCTTCGCTGATGCTAGCTTTACCCTAGTGTAACTCAACTCACTGGACCTGGAGGTAACTTTACTGATGGCAGCTACTCTTCAGTAGTACTGAGCACAATGAGCAGATCAAGGTCTCTGTAGTATCTAAGGTGAGTACATCGAAGTCTGAGCTGCTGTAAAGGGAGGCAGAAATGTACAGGTGTGACACATATTGTCCCCATCAAATTATAAATGGAGAAAGCCTTCTCTAGGCTTGTATTTTGCACTACCATTAGATCAGAGCAAAGTATATACCTGGTAGGTGTTAAACACTGCAAAATCTGCTCCTGATGATATTCAACCATTTTGTCCTGGTGGGAAATGGCCAAATGGTGATAAAGAAGCAGGCCTATTGTATTACAAAATTTCACAGCTTTTATCCTCCTAATAGGACCTAAGGCAATTTGCCAAGATAAGTGACTACATATCCGTTGGCATCAGTTGGCGAGATTCACTACTATGCTCTTCTTTAATGCTGATCAGGGATGTAACTAGGGTAGGGCAACCAGGAAAGCTGACCCTGAGCATGAATTTGGGAAGGAAGAGCAGAAAAAAAAAACATCTTTTGCCACCACGCAATCATATTGACAGTGGGAACCAGAAGTCACCACTGCCTCTACATGTGACAGCTACTTTGGGTGCCTAGCCATGTTGTTACATCTCTGAGGCTGATACAACACCATTCAGATCCATGGAAATGCACTGGAGTGAAACTAAAGAAATGCAGCAATGACTCATGCCTGGCAGGATCCTGACTTACTTTTGTGTAGAGGATAGCAGTGACGAAGCAGAGCATACGCCCTGCACAGCTACGGGAGGAAGGGAAAGCCTGGGCAAAGAAGACCAGAGCAAACCACTAGCCTCATGAAATGACTCTGGAACTTTAAATTTGCAAAAAATAAAATTAAAAGCTAAAATCCTTCTGCTCAGATCAGCCATCTGGATTAGGTGCTGGGAGATCTTTTCCCACTGAGGTTTAGATATTGAGGAGCCTATTCCAACGTTTTAAGGCATGGCAGGTCTCCCCCGCTTACCCAGCCAGCCCTCTCAGCTGTGCCATGCATGGTATGCCAGCTGAAACAGGCTGCATGCAATAAAGAAAGATTTTTTGAGTGGATGCCCCTCTCTAGTCCCCTTCTACTGTAGCTTTGCATTCGTTCCTGGAGAGCCAGTCATTAGCAAACTCTGGAACTGGGCTAAAGAGCAGATAAGGCAACCCAAGAATCCAGCTGAACTTGACATTTTTGGCCAATGGAATATGTTCAGGCAACCTTCTTTAAAAGAAAAAAAGAATCATATTGAATTCCTTTCAGTAAGCATCTGACAAAGTAGGTTGTTGCCTACCTTCTGTCTTATGTCAGACTAACATGGCTTACTGCTTCTCGGTACTTTCTATGTAACTCCATGGTAATTGTCTACTATGGGCCTCCCTTTTACCTGGCTCACAGAGGATGGGAGTCTGACACAGCACCCCAACCTCAAAGCCTATTTTTTAACCTCAAGATCTAGAAATTCATGCTCATGTAGTCATATCTTCGTAGGTGGTTTAGGCATCTAAAGATTAAGTTGTGCAATTAGAGGGGGTTTTTTAAAAAGAACTTAGGCACCTCTCTCCCATTGATTTTAGTAGGAGTGAGGCATGTAGGCCTTTCCGTAGATTTAAGCAGGCACCTCTATCTCTCAGTGGGTACCTAAATATCTTTGAAAACCTAGTGTTTAACTCTGGAGAGCCCCACTAGTTCAACCAACATGAGAGCCATCAAATCTATTCTACCTTGTTCTGCCTACAACCAGAAGTGCTGAAGACAGGGCTGAAGGATGGGTTGAAATAGTATGAACAAATGTCTGACACCTGCGTGTTTTCTATGCCTGCCAAAAAAACAAGGGGGATTGCAGACCTCTCAGATTGTCCTTCATGCACATCTTAGAACGTCTACAGGAACAAAGCTGCTTTCCACAGTTACACTTAAAATATTTTACCATCAACAGACCCCGACCCTGTATCCACAACTAGGTGCAGTGAGGGGAAGTGTGAGCGCAGAGCTAGATGTTGTAAAGTACACCGAAAGTTTATAAACTCAGCTGGGGTCATGCCAACAGGGGGAGCAAATTTCAGGATGGATGGATTTTGCTAAGAATCCATTTTGCCCTTCTCCACACCAGAATAAGCAATTCAAGGGGACTCTCAGCTTCAGTCTTACCAGATCTCACACAGAGAAAGCCAATCTCTAGGATACGCTCCTGAACCACAGCTGGTTTAACTTTGGAAGCTTTATCTGGAATAACATTTTGACCCTGTTTTGAAAGTCCACATCCAAGCAAGCTTTACAGCAGGGTCGTATTTCAACTGAAAAACATTTTGCTCAAGAGAGTTCTGAAACATTGCCACTTCCATTATTAGTACGTGATTAACTGTAACTCATGCCTCTGGATGGGATTTGTAGCAGCTCCTTAGATTAGAGAAGAGAGAACCAGGTGTTAGGGGTGTGCAAAGCAGGCCCTATTTGATTCATATTCGGATTTGGCCCGAATCAGGGACAGTGATTCGATGGATCGATTTGGATCACTGTCCCTGATTCAGTTAGGCTGAATATGAATCTGAAGATTCAATGGTGATTCAGAGAATCAGTGATTCAGATACTGACACCGCTTTAAATGCTTTTTCTATATACCTCGAGGTACCAGCTTGGCTTGTGAATGCTGTGATGCTGGGGCGCATGGAGCATCCCAGAGGAGTGCGGGGGGGGAACTTCACATGCTTGGTGGTGAACCCAGAAGTGGGCCAGAAGTACTTCTGGTCCACTTCTGGGTCCACCAGGGAGCATGCCAGGGCTCCCCCCGCCATGCTCTCCCCAGCTCAGCAATTGGTCACGGGGGCATCCCGCGTGACCCCCCCACAATCCAGGAGGCACCAGTCACAGGGTGGCATGAGGGGTGGGGGGGTTGTGCACTCTCCAGTGGACCCAGAATTAGACTGGAAGTGTTTGTGGTCCAATTCCAGGTCTGCTGCCAAGCAAGCTGGGGAACCTCTGCATTTCTGTGGGGTACTCCATGTGCCCCCGCATCACAGCACCCATGAGCCCCTGATACCTAGAGGTATGTAGAAAAAACATTTAAAGCTGTCTCTATGTCTGAATCTCCGAATCTTTCTGAATCTCTCCAAATTGATTTGGAGAGTTCTGATTCAATTCTGAGAGATTAAAGGGTCTTCTGATTTGATTTGGATTGGGAGATTCAGCCACCAAATCGGGCCGAATCTCCACTGGATCAAATCAGGGACCAAAGGTTCACACAGCCCTCCCGGGTATGACAAAAGCAACATGGCTTTCCAGGAAGGTGTTAGACAGTAGGGTTCCTCCTAGCTCTAATTCACAAACTGAGAGACACAGTAGGACCAGCATGCCAGAGCTTTGTTACTCATGGACTGGAGGAAGTGCTGACTATACTACAGCAAAGCTGAACCTTGACCAAAATTATACAAATAATGGAGTTTTTGAGTGGTTGAACCAAAAAAAAAGAAAGACAGAAAAAAAAAGAAATTACAAGGGGGATGGTCAAAAATGTTCATTTTGTGATTAATTGAAAAGGTTCTTCTGGTGAAAGGAAATTGCTTGGGTTGACCTCATATATTTCGCTCAATCCAAAACCAAATGCTTCACTCAATTTCGGTGCTTATTTAATTTCCCACAAGCTAAATATCTTGACTTTTCTGAAACTTTTTCTGCACTGTCTTGAGTCAAAATGATTCAGGAAATTCACTTCAATTTTGGAAATATGTTCAGTCCCTCTGAAACCACACACTGCAGAAAACTTTAAAAATGGCTCTGATATATTCTTGGCTGGGAAAAGGCAATGATTTGTCTATGAAAAGGCCCAACCTTTACCTGAAGCCCCTGCTCACGATTTTGCTCTAATACACCTTTCTGAATGTGATCGATGCTACAGCCTGAAAAATGCCTCCAAAATCTTTCCAGAGAGTGAAGGATGGATTACCTACTGCTGTTGTGCATATAGGGAGAAGACCTGCCCCTGGAAAACTGTGCTGCGGGTTGTATTGCAATGAAGCCACACCAGCTACAGGGAAGAAGCTCCCGTCCTTGTCATTGCAGTGCTACTTTGGGGAGGAGATGATGGAGCTACTTTGAAAAATAAAAGTCTTCCTAAAATACGCTAGATAAACTGCTATGTCAAACCAATGTTTATGCAGAGGGGGCCCCAGTTGGATGCCCCTGTGGGTAACACTTCTGCCTAACACCAGTCCCACAAAATATACGGAGCATCTTCTTGGTTTCACATAGGTTATGATTTCCATCATACTTTCCTGCCTGGTTTATATGATTTATATGATTTATGTGGCCTGCCTATATGAAGAGATATGGACAAACTGGGAAATTCTCTGGATAAGAATCTGAACACAAGTGGTAAGTTTGGAAATGAAAAAATAATGAAAACTGCTTATTAATAGATCAGATTGTTGCTAGAGAGGATTTTCCCCTGGGATGTATGTAAATGGTCTGTAGGACTCTGCAGTATTTTCAGTAGGTAAAGCAGAGAAAGAATAGAAAGCTTGAGAAATGTACAGCACCATCAAGGAAAATACTTGAAGTTAGAAAGAGGTTGTTTTTTTTCCTTACACAAAAATACTTGACAGTAAGTTTTCTAAACTCATGTTAACCTCTTCCTTTCCACTTGGAAGCAACACACCCAAGGCTCCTTTTTTCAGCAGGATGCAAACTCTCAGCATACAACAGATATTTTAAACTCAGGGATTTCCCCCAAATGCTGGTCACAGTTTCATAGTTACTTTCCTTTTAAAAGGCACAGTTGCTTAGCAAAATTTGCACCACAGTTTTCCAGCTCTTCCCTAGTTGTGGCCATGATTTGATTCTCTTGAAATGTCTTGCCCTAGTGTCTGGTAGCTTGGAGCATATTTCAGGAGCCTTCTGTTTTAGCTAACCCCATCTTTGTTCTGTAATCTTTCTCAGTCTCAAATGACCAATATCCAAGGTAATACTGTCCCTGGCAACAATCTGATAGGTTTAGTTACTGAGGTCTTTGAAGCAGGTACTGCCAGTGATAAAGCCATAAGCATAAGCATTCAAAAAAACATAATTAATGCCTCAGAAAAAAATAGTGACCATTGCTTAAAATGAGACAATCTTTGAAAAAAACTGAATCTTAGTTTTCATTTGTTTTCTGATTTCTGAACCTTTAGGGCACATTTGGGTTCCCTCTAATTATTGATAGTGGAGGGCACAAAGCAGAAGCTCAGTGGTGGGAGCGCAATGACACAACTGCAATCTATTGTGCAATTGCAAAATGTGGGAGCACATTTTTTGAGTTTAAACTACTCCTGGAAAGAGGGAAGCCAGGTCTCAACCCTTGGAAAGTGTACCCCTCAATCTCAGGTTAGAATGGGCACCATGTTTCTCCTTCCAGCCAAGACTAGAATGGAAGAACTCAAGTACCACAATGGATGCTGTTCTTGTGCTGCTTCTTGCTCTTGCTTGACTTATGAGTGTCAGAAATAGTGTACAGACACTTATTTTTATGAGATTTCAGACTGGCTTTGCCAACTCAGAGACTTAAACATTTGGATAATTTGTGCATCTGAAGTGCACTAAAACATCAAGTCTCTCACATTTCACTTTTAATGGTTTTTAATTGTTTTTTGTTTTCTTTTGTTTTGTATTGAAGGAAGAAGAATGACAACTCCTCCAAGAAATAAATTAACTCACTAGCAATTAGGCCTGGGACCCCAATAAATAGGGAGCCAAGACTGCCACAAATGAAAACTAAGGCGTGCCCTACAGCGATAGTTCTGACAGGGTGACAATACTGGTTTTTGCATCGTGATACTACATGTATAGGCTTGACTGGGTTTGATTTTTAAAGGTAAATATTGATAAACAACAATTTCACTGCACACTCTCAGACTGATGAAAAAATCTTTCCATCAAAGTATACAGAAAGAGATTGTAAAAAAAAAAATAGTGGTTGATGGAGTACGTGGTGACAGCATGCTGACTGTAGTTTGGACTGCAACTCCCAGAAACCCCAGGGGACCGGGAGCAAAGGAAGACGAAGTGACAAACCAGATGAGGTAGCTATGGGAGGCTATTAGCAGGATATGGTCATTAATACATTGTCTGCCCCACACGCCCCTAATTTCATACAATTCTGAAAATTTTAATTGATAAAACTGAAATAAATGTTAAAAATAAACATCAATATTATCCACTCAATTCTTTTTTTTTAATTGACTTCTTCCAAGCTTATACATATAGGAGAGTGTGGAAAGGAAAACAAAATCCTTCTTGGGGAAATGAGATATCTGCAATAGAGATACAAGCCTTTTTGGCAGCAAGGAGTGAGTTAGACTTGCTGAAGTCTATGTTTATAATGATTTATACAGGGCGCGTCTACACAAGATGGTTAATGCGCAGAAGACTAATTCTACTATGCATTAGCCCGGTGGGCAAAGTCCGTGTTAATGCACTAATGTGCAGTAGATTTAGTCTAATGCACAGTAGCATCACAAAAAACCAGTTAATCTGCGCTAATGTGAAGTAGTGCCGATTATGGCACATTGGGTTAGTACCTGTCATTACAGGCACTAAACTTAATGCGCCGTGATTATGGCACATTAATGAACGTGTAGACACACCCAATGAGGAACAGAATTGGGCCTTCAGAGATTAAGATCCTCACAAACAGCTGGATGAACATTTTTTGCCTTTCTCCTTCCCCGCTTAGCAAAAAAACACCTCTGCCCTTCCATGCCATCTCTGCTAAGTGCCTCTTATTTAAATGTTCACCTTGACTATTGTACACTTTGCAGGGAATAGGATTCTGGAGGTGCCAGCTAAAAAAGAATTGGATTCAGGCAAATGTTTAACACTGCAGCAAACTTGCATTTGATCCTGTGTCTTCTCTTAGGTAAGTATTGCCATCAGCAGGGTTTTCAGAACAACCTATTGACTTAGCCTCACATTGTCTAAAACCATCAAGTAGGAACGCTGTCATGTGAATTCACAGAAAGCATATTTCTTGGGTCAGGCATAACATCAAAATTCCTTTAAGGAAACTGAGACTTAAAACACTTGCTGTCTGAAAAAAAAGTCTCCGAAGGCCTCATCTCACATACAATATAGTCATAAACATCTGCTTTAGTTTCAGTTTTTCCTTCTATTAAAAACTAAAGAGAGTATTTCCAGATCCCTGGAGCAGCTGTCCCTTTTAAGCCAGATACATAGAAATGTGACACACACATTGTGTGGTTGGGAAAGTACTGTATTTATCAAAATAGACATTCGTTTTATCTCCGCTCTTAGAGAATCATCTAGTCAAGCAATGGGAATCTATTACTGGGTTTTCATGAGGTATCTAGAATGTGGGAATATATCTGTTTTGGAAACTGACAAACATTTGTGGCACATTTCAAGAGATTTTCATCAGTAGCAAATGTGCAATGGAAATTCAAGTAGAACCTACAGTTTAATCCTCATTAAGAGACTCACTGGTGTCCACTTTATTGGGATAATGAGACAGAAAACATGAGTCCTTAGGGGGACCTTAATTAGGAGTCCTGGCAGATCTGTTTAAACAAGTACATTAGACTATTATGACTGAATCAGATTTTTCATAGCATTCCCCGCCCCCAACATTTGCATTTGTAGGCATGTCTTGTAGCTGTGAACTTTACAATTCATTTCAGGATCTGCTTGAGCATTCTGATTTTTTGAAACCCTTCTTGTGCCTCCTCTTCCATGTCCCCCCAATCAATGCTCCTGTCTCCTTTCTGCTCTGTAAAACAAAAGGGTTAGAATCCATATGAAGGCCTTTCTATGAGAAACATGACATTGCATTTGACCATAAACCTAAGGATGATAACCTAGTAGCTAAAAGATCTCAGGATATAATGGGCCTTAATTCTTGGCTCTGTCACAGACCTTCTATGTCACCCTAGGTTAGTCACTGCCTATACATGTGCTCAGAGGTGGGGGAGGGAGGGAGCATTTTAATTACAGCAGTTCCCAGATAACCTCTCTAATTAAAACAACTCAGTGTCATGTGTATTAAGCTCTCCCCTCCTCCCTGCCATTTCAAAATGGCCACAGGGCTGCTTTAACTAAAGCTTATTTATTGAGGTTTAAAGTGCCCCCACAGCCTTTTTGAAATGCAGGGGTCTTAATATACATGACACTGGACCAAACAAGTAGACTCAGTTAATTGAATCTCCTGAAACACATCCTGTAATATAGACGAAGATGAGGAGGGTTGTTCTACTTTTTAGCCCTGTAGCCTAAGTTAGGGCACTTGTCCCAGGAGGAGGTGGCTCAAGTTGCAGGTCTTCTTCATCCATGGGATTTGAACCCACATCTCCTGCTTCCCAGCAGACTATGAGTAAGACCAATGAGGGTTGACTATTTCAGCAGGCATGACACAAGGTAAGGTCCTCACCCTCCCCAAGCACCACTCTGAGCCCTTACCCTGCCCAGTATGATGCTTTGCTTTCTTCTCCCTGCCCTGTGCTCCCTGCTTCATTTGGTGCTCTGCTCTATCTGCCTCTGCTCTCCCTGTTCCCTCCCTGATCTGCCATGCAGAGCTTGTCCATAGCACTTGTGGCATATGCGCCAGTGGTTGGTCACTCATGAGTTAGATATTTTATAGGACCCTTTCAGCCCTCCTCTTGAAGCAGGCCCCCAGGCAACCAAGAGGGGAAATATAGGTCCAGGTAGAAAAGTCCAAATCAGAGGATAAGTGGCTCAGTGAGGGAGGGGACTCTAGTTTCTAGTCTGCCCCCCCCCCTGTTTCGCATAGGACAGGAGCTTTCACAGTGCTGTTTATCCATTTTAGCCAATGAGTATTCTTTTCAAAGGGCAGAGGGCCAGCTTCAAGGGGACGGCTGGGCAATACCTTGCTCATGGCCTGGTAATTAGAGTACCAACAGGAACCAGAAGATGCAGCTTCTAACAACCTTTGGACAAGGGGTGCTTGCAACCCGGGGCTCTTGCTCCCTGGACAAGTTCCTTAACCAAAGAGCTTCAAGACAGGAGGCCTCTCCTTCTCCTCCACCTCTTCTATTACCACCTCATTGTGTTTTGCTCTACCTAAAATTTTGAGATTTGTGGAGGCTTCCATGTGTACATGGGTGATTTTGTTTCCTTGAGTCTGACCCTACCAAACACAGTCCCACCAGAGGAGGTGCCCTGTTGGACCTGGTCCTGGCCGCAGGCGACGACCTGGTAAGGGGCCTCCAAGTTCTTGACCACCTGGGCAATAGTGATCATCGCTTGCTGGAATTCGCCATCCAGCGTAGGGTGTCAAGGGCCCGCAGCAAGGCGGTAGCCCTAGACTTCAGGAGGGCCAACTTCATTGAGATGAGGAGATTAGTGGGAGAGGCACTGGGGTCCTTGAGGGCAGAGGAACTCAGTGTCCAAGACGAGTGGTCGTTCCTTAAGGAAACGATACTCAGGGCCCAAGGGGTGTCCATCCCGACAAGAAGCAAGGGGGGCAGGAGTGTC